>NC_057800.1:437797738-437835682 GCF_018294505.1 Triticum aestivum
GAACGCCCCCAACCGCCGGTGACTGCCAACCAGAGGTCTCACGACTTCGAATACCCACCGACCACTAATTTATTACCATTTCTGTCCTTCATATACGCGCTGATGGGTGGGCCCTATGGTAATGTGCGCTGCTGAATGTGGACCGTTTGACTGGTCAATTGATCGTGTTATCAACAAATTACGGAGCTGTATGGTGAGACAGTGACCGTATGATCACCCTAAAATGTACTCCTATTTTATTAACACAGTACATACTCAAACTACCATTTCTTTCTTTCATGTACGGGCTGATAGGTGGGCCCCACGGTTACGCGCCCCGATGGTGCAACACTAGTTGCGCCGCGTGGAACGTTTGACTGGTCAATTGATTGTGTCATCAACAAAATACGGAGTTGTATGGGTGAGCCAGTGATCGTATAATCATGATATGTATTTGTTTAACATGGTACAGACGCAAGGGCTCATATATACGCGCAAGCACTCACCGCTATAAAAGCACACACGCGAACCCTACCCCTATGAGCACCTTCGAGAGAGTGGGCCAACATATATGATCTTGAGATTTTACGAAGTCACCATAGGTGCCTCATAGTCGAGTGGAACGTCTCCTCCCACTGAATGTACATCGCCGAAAAATACTGAAATTAACACAAGATAAATGCGAGCACCGGGACTTTAACCTTGGTGGCTCGAGAAACCACTATCCTCTAACCATCCAACCACATGTTGGTTAGCACGACAAAATGTATGTGGTGACCGTGATGAGATTATTCTGAAGTCTAGTGACCATATCGTGCTTTTGCTTCAAATACAATGACCGTAAGTGTCATCAACAAAATACGGAGCACGCATCAAATGCAAAGTCTGTCAGTGTCATCAACAAAATATGGAGACATATCGTGAGCTAGATACCATTGTACTATTGTATATGCTTATTTTCTTAGTGGCCGATTGCGTGTGTGGTGTGGTGGGCACATCATTTCTAGTTGTGGTGGGTCAACATGAAGACTCATGGGTCGGTTCCATCCTTGCCACATATAGGTTGGACCGAGATGTGTTATACGAAGACCCATGTGGAGGACTCGGCGTACAACACGAAGCTACGAGAGTCGCGGAAGACTCTATCCCCACTGGTGATAAGCCGACTATATATGATTTGTAACCCTAGGCCCTTAGTATGTTATACAAGCTTGGGGGCTAGGTCGTCGATAGTATACACACACGCACAATGTCTGGTATTCACGTGTACTTTGTACACACCCCTATCACTAATATACAGTAGCAGGAGTAGGCTCTTTCTTCAACTGCAAGGGTCCGATCCGAACTAGGGTAAAACTTTGCCTCGTATTACCATCCAGCCTAACAGTCAGGGATATCCTACCGAATGATACGATGAAATCATATCTGCCAACTACTAAGAGAGAGGTGTGTCGGGGGGGAGGGGGGCAATGTGTGCAAGAGAGGCCTAAAGATAATGTGCGTGCGGGAGACACGTAGGCACATATATGTGCGTATAGAGGGCTAGTAGAGACCATGCATGTGTATATATGCATGTGAGAGAAATAGTGTTTTCCAACTGAGATTGGTGAAAAGAGTGGTACATAGTAGTCATAAAGAGAGAGAGAGAGAGAGAGAGAGAGAGAGAGAGAGAAACAGAGAGAGCATGTGCGTGAGACACCCCGACACCCTGAGAGAGATTGTGAGCATGTGTGAAAGAGAAATGTCGATGCATATAAAGTGTGTGCACTTATGCGTTAGATAGAGAGATATATAACACGTTTGTGAGAACGGGGCGAGGCATAGTGCATCTACGTGTAAAAGGCGGTTCTACACATTAAATTAAAATATAAATGGCATTATTATTTTTGGATGAGATCATGAATTTTGCAAATTGCGTATGGACGAAAATCGGTCTATCAAACACCCATACTGTATTGAATTCTAGCATGTGCATGTGTTTATTTCATATTATCGATCCATAGAGTGAGAGCGGTTTGAAATACAGGCAATGGATGCTTTTGCAATTCATATATAAACATTAATTAGTGCACTCCATGTTGTTAGTGTGAAGCACTTTATACATTTGTCACTTGCATGGATACATTCCAAATTGCTAGCTATGAAATAGAATACATGTCGAATTCAACGTAAAGGGGGTTTCGAAGATTCATTCATAGGAAGTGCATTCATCTATTTGAACCTGAGATAATGGCATTTGTAAATCAGATGTAAAAGGGGGCATCAATCTTTGTTGTGAGTTTGAACATGTTATATATATTCATACACATATCTAACTTTTTTTGCAACCAAGGAGATTATATCTGGAACCATGCATGAACTGAGGTAAGTTGCATATTTTTTAATATATACTCGTGTACAATGTATATTCAAATGTACCCCTCCATTCCAAAATAATCGTAGCCTTAGGATTTTCAAGAGTAAAGATTTGTGAAGTTTGATAAATCCTGAAAGTTCAATTCAAGAGAACCGAAAACGTTAATGGTTCTGCTCCCAAATATTGAATGAAGCGCCAAATAGGCCTCTGGTCACCCGAAACCGCGTGAGACTAATGTTTTGCTGGTAGGAAATTACTGTCCTGACTCTGGCCCATGTAGCCTATCGGCCCGATGTCCAAAGGTCTAAACCGGGGTAGGTTTGTAACTTCACCAAGACACCAGTCTCAACCGCCTACAAGAAGCATTCATACGCCATGGGCGCCTACCCATGTGCTCGGCCGAAATCTATCCCGCCCAGATTTGGGACACCTTACATGACTGTCCTACCCCCAACCCGCAATATGTCCGAAATTTTAGATGGGGGCAAAGTTTGTAACTTTCCCCAAATTTTAAACAAGCACGTCTCAAACCGAAACATTGTTCCCCCTTAGTTCCCCGCCTCCCTCTGTTTCCCCATTCATACTCCGTGGGCACGAAAACGCCCTCTCCACCAGCCGCAAAACCCCAGCCTCCTCCGTCCTCCACCCCATAGAGGCCAATCCACCGCCGCCCTCCTCCATCACGCCGGAGCCGGTACCCCGACGTCGTCGTCCAACGCAACCGTAACCGCAACGCCCTCAAGGACTTAGCGGATGAGGGCGAGGCAGAGCTGCCTCCACGACGCCGACGCTGACGTGCGTCGTACCAGAACCACTCCTACCACGCCGTCCTGTGCCTCACTGCTGCGGCTCCACTGTCGCAACCGTCCACCACACCGGAGCTGTTCCTGCTACGCTGTCGTTGGCCACCTCAGATCTGCTTCCCCGCCGCCGACAGACGGCCACCGCACCACACTCAACAACTTGGCCATGGGTTCGTCCAAGGCTGCACCGTCCTCCACAACTTCTGGTTTTCGGCGAACAACAAGAAGATCGTCGGAAAAACAGAAGGAGGACACAGCACTGCCAGCAGAAAGAGGTACTCCTCTTCCCTTATTCGTGCAAATCTTACGTCTCCGCTCACACCGTATTCATCCCACGAAAGAAACGAGTTGAGCGCTTCTTACTGCATCTTCTTCGTGATACTAAATGCACAAGGTTTCCTCCCTTTTAATATTTCACCATTGCTAGAGGTCAGTTGCCCACCTGGATTTCAATTCAGGGTCAGTTGAACCGCAATTAAAAGGAGCAGCACCCACTTAGGCGCGCAGAGCACCTAGTCCACCAGTTCCCTGGGGAAGCGGCGCATCGGTGTCTATCATAGGGGTGTGGGGCGCAGGAGCTGCTTGCGCCCGATCTGGAGGTCGGCGGGGCTTGAATGGATGGCCGGGGGGCGGTGCCAAGCACGGCGGTGCGGTGAGGTCGAGGGGAGGGCGCAAGCAGGGGAGGAATACTAGGCCGGTGGTCGCTGGCGTTTCGAGGAAGATCGTCAACACTGACTGGCTGGAGGTAGATGAAGGCGATATGCCCGTTCTTTGTACATTGAACGGTGCAGAAAAAAATGGACTGTCCTATTTACTTTCAGTCAACTGTTATTTTCATAGAATCCTGTAGTAATTTAGTGTGCCATGCATGTTGTAGAGCTATCATATGTCTCCCATCATTTATTTCTCACTGACCTGCTATCTGCTACCTTTACACTGTACTAATTGTGCACACACTTCACGCATACTCACACTACTCTTTTTTTATGCATGGGTATTTCAGACTCTGACACAGTGTTGATGAATGCAGAAAAGAAAAGACAGAAGCCGCTCTAGTGTAATTCGAAGATAAGCACTAAGTGTTTCAGCGCTCTAATGGGTGCAGTGTTAGCAGTTGGAGACAATAAACGTAGCTCTGCAGTTGATGATATCAATTGCCACACACAACCATCCCAGGTGCTTGCTTTAACTTCGCGCTGTCAAATGTGGTTGCATGTTGCATATGGTGTCTAGCTTGTATTGCTTCCAATTTGGTTAAATTGCATCTGCTTACTTTACACATTATACCTTTGATAATGACATGCCTTCCTGTTTTTGATACATACTACATATGTCTACTAACCATGTTCGTACATCAAACTAATGCTCTTTTGTATCCCTCGTCAATCACTTATGATGAGGCAGTCACCCGAGTGGGTTACTGTGAGATGCCCTACTCGTTTAAAGAGTGCAGTGTCATCCTCCCCACATGATTCTCAAGAAACAGCAAGGCTAAATGAAGATAGTCAACGTAGCTCTCTAGTTTATCACCGCAATTCCCCCACACCACCATCGCAGGTGCTTGCTCTTACTTGGCAGTGTGATATGTGGTTGCATGTTGCATATGGTGCCTACCTTGTAATGCTTCTAATTAGGGTAAATTGCGTCTTCTTAGTTAACACATTATACCTGTGAATATGACATGCTTTCCTGTTTTTGGTACATACTACGTCTTTCTATTAACCATGTTCTTACATCAAACTACTTTTCTTGTGTATCCCTCGTCAATGCTCCTAATTTGTTAAATTGCATCTCCTTAGCTTACACATTATACATGTGAATATGACACGCCTTCCTATTTTTGGTACATACTACATCTGCTTATCACACCATGTTCTTACATCAAACTACTGTTCTTGTGTATCCTGCGTCTATCGCTTATGATGAGACAGTCACGCGTGTGGGTTAATATGAGATGCAATACTCTTATAAAGAATGCAATTTCATCCTCTCCACATGATTCTCAAGAAACATCAAGCCTAAATGAAGATATTGAACGTAGCTCTGTACCTGAAGACCACACTTCCCCTACACCACCATCAGAGGTGCTTGCTCTACCTTCGCAGTGTGATATGTGGTTGCATGTTGCATACGGTGTCTAGCTTGTAATGCTTCTAATTACGGTAAATTGCATCTGCTTAGTTTACACACTATACCTGTGAATATGACATGCATTCCTATTTTTGGTACACACTACATCTATGTGTTAACCTTGTTCTTACATGAAACTACCTCTCTTCTGTATCCTGCATCAATCACTTACGATGAGTCACCTTTATTCGTTGCCTATTGCATATTATTTCCAGCATGTTGCCATGTATTGCTTCTAATTTGGTCAAATACATTTGTTAGGGCACCCATTTAATTTGGCAGAGTGATATTGGTTTCATCTTTCATATGTTTCTAGCTTGCATCGATTCTAACAAGTTCAAGCACCTTGTTCTTAGTTTACACTTTATACATCATACATGTCAATATGTCACACCATCCTATTTTTCATACATATTCCATCCTCCTATCATGCGGCTGCCTTACATGAAAGTAGTGTTCGTCGGTATCATGCATCAATGAGTTCTGAAGAGCAAATTTTATTCCTTTTTCTTGTGGGTTTGACTTGACAAGGCAAAATCAAGAAAGAGGAAGGAAAAGAGTAAGGAAGGCGATGATGGTGGTCCTCTATAGCAACGTAAATGGATCATCTGTACTGATTCTCCTTATACTGATAGTGCATTACATGGTCCAAGTCTCCGCTCCACTACTCCACCATCCAAGGTGCTTGCTCTAACTTGGCAGTGTGATATCTGGTTGCATGTTGCATATGGTGTCTAGCTCGTATTGCTCCTAATTAGTGTAAACTGCATCTACTTAGCTTACACATGATACATGTGAATATGACACGCTTTCCTGTTTTTGGTACATACTATATCTGTCTATCACACCATGTTCTTACATGAAACTACTCTTCTTGTGTATCCTGCATCACTCACTTATGATGGGACACCTTTAAGTTGGTAGTGTGATATTGGTTTGCGTCTTGAATATGATTTCTAGCATGTATTGCTTCTAGTTTGATGAACGCCACCTATGACGAGACAGATTTAACTTGGCAGAGTGATATTGATTGCACCTTCCATATGGTGTCTTGCAGTGTTTCTAATTTGTTGAAGTGCCTTCTGCTTAGTTACCACATCATAGGTGTGAATATGTCAAGCCATCCATTTTTTCGTACATATTCCATCCTCGTATCATGACTTTGCCTTTCATCAGAGTAGTATTCGTCAGTATCATGCATGAATGAGTTCTGAAGAGCGAATGATATTCCTTTTTCTTGTCGGTATGACCTCACAATGCAAAATCAATAAAGCTGAAGGAAATTGGCAAGGCATTGGATGATGGTGGTCCTTCCGAGCAACTGAAACGGAGGTTCTCTACAGATTCTACTCCGCCATCCTCCCAACAAGATTCACAAGACAACGCAAGGCTAGACAGTCAACGTAGCTGTGTAGATGATGAGCATATCCCGCATCAGTCACTTATGATAAGGCACCTTTAAGTCGCCACTATGATATTGGTTGTGTCTTGCATATGATTTCTAGCATGTACTGCTTCTAATTTGTTGAAACGCCATACAGTTTGAACTTGGCAGAGTGATATTGGTTGCATCTTTCATATGGTGTCTAGCTTGCAGTGCTTCTAATTTGTTGAAATGCCTTCTGCTTAGTTACCACATCATAGGTGTGAATATGTCACACCATCCTGTTTTTCATACGTATTTCATCCTCGCATCATGTGTTTGCATTTCATCCAAGTAGTGTTCGTCAGTATCATGCATGAATGAGTTCTGAAGAGCAAATTTTATTCCTTTTTCTTATCGGTTTGACTTCACAATGCAAAATCATTACAGCTGAAGGAAATTAGTCAGGCAGTGGATGATGGTGGTCCTTCGGAGCAACTCAAATAGGGGGTCTCTACAGATTCTACTCCGCCATCGTCCCAACAAGATTCGCAAGATAACACAAGGCTGGACAGTCAACATAGCTGTGTAGATGATGAGCACATCTCCCCTACTCCACCATCACAGGTGCTTGCTCTAACTTGACACTATTATATGTGGTTGAATGTTGCGTATGATGTCTAGCTTGTATTGCTTCTAACTTGAATTGCATCTGCTTACTTTACACATAATGCCTGTGAATATGACACGTGTTCCTGTTGCTAGAACATACGTGTACATGATGAGCACATCTCCCCTACTCCACCATCACAGGTGCTTGCTCTTACTTGGAACTGTTATACGTGGTTGCGTTTTCCATATGATGTCTAGTTTGTATTGCTTCTGATTATGTTGAATTGCATCTGCGTAGCTTACAACTTATACCTGCAATGATCACTTACCCATAAGACACATTTAACTTGGGACTGTGATGTAGGTTGCATCTTGCATTGTCTTCTAGCTTGTACTGCTTCTAATTTCTTGAAATGGCACTTATGACGAGACACTTTTTACCTGATAGAGTGATATTGGTTGCATGTTCATATGGCGCCTAGCTTTCATTTCTTCTAATTTTGTTGAAATGCCTTCCACTTACTGTTTTTTCATACATATTTCATCCTCCTATCGTACGTGTGAATATGAAACACTGTCTTTTTTTGTATATATTCCATCCTCCTATCCCGCGCTTGCCTTACATCAAAGTAGTGTTCGTCTGTATCATGCATCAACCAGTTATGCAGAGCTAATTTTATTCATCTTCTTGTGGTTTTGACTTCATAAGGCAATATCAGAAAATAGGAAGGAAAAGAGTAAGTTAGGGGATGTTGGTGGTCCTCCGCACCGACGCAAACAGAGACTCTCTAGATTTGCCACTGCTACTGCTAATGAAGTTGAAGTCCCAAGTCTACATGATGAGTTCATCTCCCGTACTCCACCATCGCAGGTGCTTGCTCTAAGTTGACAGTGTGATAATTGGTTTCATGTTGCATATGTTGTCTAGCCTGTATTTCTTCTATTTTGATTAAATTACACCTGCTGAGTTTATACGTTATACATGTGCATATGACATGGCTTTCTATGTCTAGAATACACTGCATCTATCTATCATACCATGTTCTTACATCAAAGTACTGCTGTTGTGTATCCCGCATCAGTCACTCATGATTGGACACTTTTAACATGGCAGTTTGATAGTGGTTGCATCTTGCATTGATTTCTATGTTGTACTGCTTCTAATTTTTTGAATGGCCACTTATGACAAGACACTTTTAACTTGGCAAAGTAATATAGGTTGCATCTTTCATATGGTGTCTAGCTTGCATTACTTCTATTTTCTTGAAAAGCCTTCTGCTTAGTTTGCACATCATAGCTGTGAATATGTCATGCCGTCCTGTTTTTCGTACATATTCCATCCTCATACGGTTGTCTTACATCAAAGTATTGCTTGTCTGTATCATGCATCAATGAGTTCTGAAGAGTGATTTTATTCTTTTGTGTTGTGGGTACAGCTTGACATGGCAAAGTCAAAAAAGAGCAAGGAAAATAATATAGTAGGGAGTGTTGTTACTCATCTGGTGAAACGGAAAAGGTTCTGCCGTTGAGATTCTGCTGGTACTTATAGTGCAGTAGAAGGTCCAAGTCCACCGGCTAAATCTACAAACACAGTATCACCTGCTCCACCAGCTGCAGCATCCGCTTCAACTGTACCAACATCTCAACCAGTTACTCGTTCGTTTGCTCCGGAACTGGCCAGTTCCCAAGCCGCCTTCACACCTAACACTACTTTCGAAGCACTGCTGACACAACAGGACTTGGCAAGATTAGATGAACCTCATGAGCATCAACACCAAGACGGTACCTGACCGAGTCAAGTTGAAGTTGCATGCTCCTTTATATGCTCCATATTCGTTGTTGAACTAGCACCACGGGGCAAGCAGAAACAAACATCAGGGATAATGCTTGACAGATTAACAAAATCTAAAGGAGGAAGAATGGAGATCCATTTTGAGGCAGGTTTAAAAAGGCCACATGATCCTACAAAGTCAGCCAAGTTAGTATCAGAGGCAGCCGTTGCTGTTAGGTGTCATGAACGTATCCTCCCAACGTGGATCCAGCACAGGAATGAGAAAGACAATACCCAGTTTAACACCTTCCTTGACCATTTATCCGTAAGTAATGTTATTCATCGCAATTAGTAATATTGTCTTGCTCTGTCCCATACTTTCTAGCTTCCTCCTAATAAGACTCACATTCTTTTTTCAATAGATGAGGTTCAAGTTGGATCCGAAAGACGATGCAACTAAACAAGCATGCACTCATGTTTTTTAGTCTGCTCTGCGATAGTATCGGTACCACCTTAGAAAACCTCACTTTGAAGGCAAGGCTAACAATGAAATCGCCCAAACATCTCAAGTGGAATATATTACAGATGAAGACTGGACAACCCTCATTAAACACTGGTCTGATCCAAAGTATCAGGTAGGCTATATGTATTTGATCAGACCACGTATTGAACTTGTATTTATGTATGTGCCTTACAAGTGTATCTTCTTCTAGGCTAACTATTTGAAGAACAAAACCAACCATTCTAAAGTGAAATTCCAACAGACAACAGGATCTCGTAGCTATATTGCACACTGCGAGGCTCTTGTAAATAGCTGCTACTTCCTTCTTTTTTTGTGCCATATTGTCGTATCTATATTGACCTGTTCCAAATATAGAGTAAAGCCCGTGCGGACCAAAAAGAACCTGAACCGAATGCAGTGCAAATCTTCACGGATTGCCACACCAGCAAGATGAAGGGCATGAGCACACCAGTTCAAGCCGCTGCTGTAAGTCCTTACTCCTCCTGCCTTGAACTGATTGGTACTGTGATGTGTTCATTTAACTACTTGGTTTGCAGCCAATGTCAGTTACTCTGTTCACTTTTATTCACAGTTGTCTTAACGTATCATTTCACCTTACATGGTTTAAAAGAGATGAAGGATATTCTTTTGGTCTTGATCTGTAATCTAGTTGTTATGTTCACGTGCGCACACAATGATAAAATAGCCTGTTTGTTTTATATCTGTTTGCCCATGATATGAATGATGTCATACTATGTTCATCCTACTTTAAACCATGTCTCTTTATCCTTAGATGTCAACGAATGTGAGGAAATAGACAATACAGTAGGCATGCTACATGGACATATGTTCCGAAAGTGATTTTATTATGTAGTTGGCACTACAATACATGCTAATGTATTATAGTAGTTCACCAAAATAAGTTATGTATAAACGTTTAACCTACTTTGTTTGTTTTTGTCTCATTAGTAACTTATCTGATACACTAATCTACAAGTTCAAACTTTCAGGAAGCTATGGAACAAATGATTGAACAGCCACAACCACCTGAAGGTGACGAGGCTACTACAGGCACAATGTCACCTCTTGCTACAGTGCGTCAGTATCTCTCCACTAACAGTGCAAAAAACACCTTCCTGCATAATTCTGTGTTGGTTGTCAAGGTAACCTCGTCCAAATTGCCTACTGAACAAAATCTTCCTGCTAGACAGAGTGATATATCTGTGCTCCAGACACAAGTCCAATCTCTAATGGACGTTGTTTCGGAAACAAGAATAGTGGTTGAGAAATGTCATCAAGATATGAATGGTTTTGAAACCAGACTATCAGACATTCGCTTCAAGAGCAATGGCGGAAAAGAGTGGAGATCATGCTGCTCCATCAGATTCTATAGCCTGAAACATTAGCACTTAGGTCAAATGATCTGTGCTTCTATACATCTGATGGTGCTTTTATCTGGAAGGACTGTAAACTTTATGCCAACAGGCCTTTTGTTGTATGGTTGGAATTTATTTTGTTGTGATACAACATTTATGATGCTGCCTCAGGCTGCAGTAATTACGACGCTATTTTTGTATAGTGTAGGTTTATCTTAGTAATGTATTCGACCGAAAGCTTCATAGGAGCCCAACATGCCAACATTCGTCAGGCCCATTCCAATTGGGGGAGCAAAGATTACGGGCCGAAATTGGCATGTACCCCACTAAAAATATCTGGGCCTAAATCAGCATAAGCTTTCATATTTTTCTGGTAGACCTGTGCCCATAGTGGGCCTTTAACAGGCCTAAACATAATTTGGGCCCTCAGCAAAAATAGGACATTTACAGGTGTAAATATCTCAAGCCCATAAAAAACATGAGCCTTTAATAGACCGAAAGTGAGATTGGGCCCTAATTGTGCCAAATAACCCACTGGACTTAGCAGGCCGAAATGGTGGCCCATTTACGATGCGGATCTTTGACAGGCCGAAATTCGGACGGGCCATAAATGCGCCGACCTAATACACAGGCCTTTAATAGGCTGGAACTTCGGTCGGGCTAGATTATCTTCATTTTTATATGGGCCGTTAATGGGCCCGATATGACGTTGGGCCACATACGACCAATGGTTTACGTCCGACGTTAACATGCCAAAAATGACAACAGGCCGAAAGTGGCCCAAAGCTATAGTGGGCCTCTAACAGTCGAATGTCAGACATGGCCGAATATGACCCAAATCCTTCACAGTCATTTATGGGCCGAAAGTTTTGATGGCCTGTAAATGGGCCCAAATGAAGCCGGACCTTTAACAGGCCGGAAATACCCCGGGCAGTAATTCGACCCAATTACTTAGGGGACTGTTAACGGGCCAGAAGTGACCATGGGCCGCGTTGATGACAAGTTTAGGACAGGCCGTTGACGGGCCGATTTGAGAGAGAATGTTGGGCCTTTAGCTGGGCCAGCCCATTATGGTCTACAGAATCTTGTGGGCCTTTAGCTGGGCCGGCCCATTGTGGTCCGTAAAATCTTGTGGGCCTTTAGCTGGGCCGGTCCATTATGGTCTGCAAAATCATGTGGGCCTTTAGCTGGGCTGGCCCATTATGGTCCACTAAATTTTGGGGTCTTTAGCTGGGCCAGCCCATTATGGTCCGCTAAATCTTATGGGCCTTCAGTTGGGCTGGCCCATTTAAACTTTGTGGGCCACTTTTGGGCCGGTCCACGTGTCAACATATCATAGGCCCATCCCGGCCATTGGATGAGTGACACCTATGCCAATGCGGAGCTGACGCGTGGATCCATCAGCCAATGAGAATTTTACACGTGGAAAATCGGCATTGGTCGTGGCTGTTAACGGGTTATCGGATCCAAAATCTGACCCGATAGCTTAACGGCGTTCCGTTACGTTGGATGCCACGTGTCGGTCACCCTTGACGAAAGCACTTCTATGACGCGCGATTTATTGTCATGGAAGTGGACACTTCCGTGATGATAATTTTGGTAATGTCATGGAACACTTCTACGATAGCATAGGTATGATTATCTTGATTCTGTCATAAATTTGTCATGGATGTACATGCATGACAGAAAACGCGACCTACTGTGACAAACACGTATCATCACGGAAGTGTATTTTTATGTAGTGCAAGTCAGGGAAAGTCCCCTTCGCATCAGCCCCGAATATTCCGACCAGATGGACCCAACAGAGCTGTCATCTTTGAATGAACTGCTAGATTGCATCACCACCCTGGGAGTCTCAACTGACTATGATCGGATCGGGCTTAAACCCGATCAGAGAGAAATTAAATCTTCGCTGGTCACCCATCAGGTAGCGGTTGTGGAGGAACAGGCTAACAATAACTCCTCTCCTACGTTGAGAACCAACTATGTTCGGATTTCCAAACCCGAAGAACCGGATACCCACCCCCGAGAGGACACTCCCTGTCCCCCGAACATAAAATCGGGTGTCAAGCATGATAATTCCCCGGACACTCCGGATCCTGGGCTGGTAACCTCGGAAATTCTTCAAGCTCCGGACTCCATGGTGGGTCAAGGTGCGAATTTGAGCCCGCTCACCCACCACAAGCAATATTTTCCAAGAAACTCCAGCTCTCCGGACATATGCGACCTAATGCATGTGCGGCAGCAGCCTCGGGAAACAGTCCACCACTTTTGGGCTAGATTCCTCCTTGTTAAAAACAAGATAAAGAACTGCTGCGACGATGGCGCAATTTCAGTATTTCGCAACAATTGTACGGACTAGGGAATTCTTAATTCCCTCAACCGCCGTCGTGTCCTACACTTCGCAGATTTGGCATGCATAGTACAGAAGTACTGTGCAATGGAAAGCGCCTGGAAAACTCAGACAAACCGCTGGGAACCGCAGGCCTTTAATCCATCTCCCGGACGGGCAAAAAGGGGGCACCCTCATGGGGCACCTAATCATCATCCCATAGACAAGAAATTCAAGCCCTTTACAAGACACAGAACTGTCTTCGAGGAATGGCTCGACAGGCCCTGTCAAATACATATGATGCTGAATACCGAACCAACTCACTACCTACGGGCATGTTGGATACTCCGACAGGTGGCCAAGAGCAGTGAGGGTATCCTCACCAATACTACCCCAGAAAAGTACTCTTCAGAACACGATCCCAAAGTACTCATAGTCTTTTAGACCTTCTCATCAAATAAATGGCGTAAATGGGCGCTTCGCGACCTTGCCAAAGTCTGCCATGTAGCAGAAATAAACCCTTGGAATGATACGGCAATTAATTTTAATGCCAATGACGAACCAAGATCCCGCTCAGTCCGGGCACCAGCCGCTCTGGTCCTCAACCCCATTGTGGACGGATTTCGGCTTACTAAAGTGCTAATGGACGGTGGCAGCGGACTGAACCTCGTCTACAAGGACACGCTCAATAAAATGCAAATGGACCGGAGCCGCATTGAGTAGAGAAATACATCTTTTAGGGTAATCATTCCCAGTAGGGAAGCAAGAAGCTCGGGGAAAATTAAGCTGGATGTGGTATTCGGCACACCAGAAAACTATAGGTCAGAAGAGATAATCTTCCAGGTGGCTCCTTTTAACAGCGGATATCATGCCCTATTAGGGCGAGATGCACTCACACGCTTTCAAGCTATACCTCATTACGGGTATATGAAGCTCAAAATGCCCGGCCCCAATGGTGTTATCACTATCTCTAGTGGTCCGTACATAGCACTCCGCGCCAAAAATAAAACTGCATCCCTGGCCCTTGAGGCATTGTCCGAAGCCCTAGCGGCTGAGGAACTCACCGCACTGCGTTCCATAGTGGATAGGGACGACGTAATTTTGGACAAAAGGCCCAAATCCACCTCTTTCAAGCCAGCTGATGAGATAGTAAAATTTCAAGTCCGCCCGACGGATCCCAAGAAAACATCTTCCATCAGGGCGCAGCTGGACCCGACGGTCGACGCCGCATTTTGCACGTTCTTGCGTGAGAATTGAGACATATTCACATGGCACCCGTCTATTATGCCAGGAATCCCACACAGATTGGCTGAACACGGTCTCAATATACTGAAGGGATACAAGCCGGTCAAGCAAATGCTCCGGCGATTTTCCGAACCCACACGACAGGCTATGGGGGAGGAGCTAGCCAAACTACTCGAGGCCGGGTTTGTCAAAGAGATAAAACACCCGGACTGGCTAGCAAACCTGGTCATGGTACCAAAGAAGGATACATCCTGGCGCATGTGTGTCCATTTCATAGACCTTAACAAGGCCTGCCCTAAGGACCCCTTCCCACTACCTCGCATCCACCAGATTATAGATGCAACCGCAGGATGCGATTCAGTATGTTTCCTCGACGCATACTCCGGATAACATCAAATTAAGATGAAGGAATCCGACCAAGCCGCAACGGCATTCGTCACCCCGTATGGGCCTTTCTGCTTTAACACTATGCCCTTCGGGCTGAAAAACGCCGGCGCCACCTATCAACGCATGATTCAAACATGCCTGGAGAAACAAATCGGCAAGACGATCGAAGCATATGTAGATGACATCATCATTAAAACTAAGCACGTCGAGTCACTAGTAGACGACCTGCATCTCACATTCAACAACCCCCGTACATATGACATCAAGCTCAATCCGGAAAAGTGTGCCTTCGGCGTCCCCGCCAGAAAACTGTTGGGCTTCATCATTTCCAATAGAGGAATTGAGGCAAACCCAGCCAAAATCCGAGCTTTGTCACAATTGCCTACACCAACAGACCTCAAACAAGTCCAAAAACTAGCCGGATGCGTGGCGGCTTTAAGCCGCTTTATCTCCAGATTAGGAGAAAAAGCATTGCCACTATATCGCCTGCTCCGATGCACTGACCACTTCGAGTGGACGGACGTAGAAACGGCCGGATTGGAAGAAATAAAAGCTCTTTTAGCGAGCAATCCAATCCTGGCCGCGCCGAACGTAGGCGAACCCATGTTATTATACATCTCTACAACACACTAGGTGGTGAGTGCGGTGCTCGTTGTCAAACTAGAGGAGGATGGACATAAATTCCCACTTCATAAACCGGTATATTATGTATCCACTATCCTCACACCATGCAAATCCCGGTACCCTCATTACCAAAAGATAGCATATGCGGTCTTCATGGGATCCCGGAAGCTATGACACTACTTCCAAGAGTGCTCGATCACGGTGGCTTCCCAAGTACCACTCAATGAAATAATAAACAACCACGAAGCTACAGGCCGGATTGCCATGTGGGCCATTGAGCTCTTGCCATTTGATATAACATACAAACCACGTCGAGCCATTAAATCCCAAGTATTGGCTGACTTCATCGTTGAATGGATAGAGGTCGAACTCCCTAAAGAGTACGGTACATATTGAAATTGGGTCATGCACTTCGATGGCTCCAAAATGTTGGCCGGTCTTGGAGCGGGCGTCATCTTAACATCCCCCACAGGAGACACAGTCCAGTACGTACTCCAAATATTATATACAGACTCCAATAACGCAGGCGAATATGAGGCCTTATTGCATAGTGTTCGGATAGCTGTCTCCATGGGCATACAACACCTCGAGGTGTGCGCGGATTCAAACCTCACAATATCCCAAATAAACGGAGACTTTGATGCCAAAGATCCAAAGATGGCGGCCTATCATAATGTCGTACTCAAAATATCAGCTCGGTTCGAGGGACTCGAGTTTCATCATGTGGCTCGAGAAAGTAATCAAGCGGCAGACATCCTTGCTCGCATGGGTGCCAAACGTGACCCCGTCCCACCTAACATATTTTTGGGAAGGCTCTTCAAGCCATCCGTGGTGTGGCAGGATGAGAGCAGCAACACTAGTACGGATCCAATTATACCCAGATTCCAAACACAATACCGATATCATCGGGGTCTCAGCCACCAAAATAACACCATCGGCCCATCTAATAATGGCAGTAATTTCCCCACAGACCGAACCCTTCTTGGCCTACCTTAATAGGCGAGAGCTCACTGAGGATCAGAATGAGGCTCGATGCATCATTCGGCGTTCGAAAGCCTACAAGGTTCATGAAGGAGAGCTCTACAAGAAGAGCGCTACTGGAATACTTCAAAGATGCATCTTCGAAGAAGAAGGACGACAACTCCTGGCCGAAATCCATGCTGGCCTTGGCGGTCACCACACCGCGGCTCGGGCTCTTGTAAGCAAGGCCTTTCATACCGGTTTCTTCTGGCCAACGGCCCGAGCAGATGCGTAGGACCTTGTCCAATGTTGTGTGGGATGCCAGCTTTTCGCCAATCAAAGCGATATGCCACCTACCACCATGCAAACAATCCCCATTACTTGGTCTTTCGCGGTCTGGGGGCTTGATATGGTCGGACCCCTTAAAGGGGGAAGTGATACGTCTCCAACGTATCTATAATTTTTGATTGCTCCATGCTATATTATCTACTGTTTTGGACATTATTGGGCTTTATTATCCACTTTTATATTATTTTTGGGACTAACCTATTAACCAGAGGCCCAGTCCAGAATTGCAGTTTTTTGCCTGTTTTAGGGTTTCGAAGAAAAGGAATATCAAACGGAGTCCAAATGGAATGAAACCTTCGGGGACGTGATTTTCTCAATGAACAAGACCCGGGAGACTTGGACCCTATGTCAAGACACAAAATAGGAGGCCACGAGGTAGGGAGCGCGTCTACCCCCAGGCGCGCCCTCCACCCTTGTGGGCCCCCTGTTGCTCCACCGATGTACTCCTTTCTCCTATATATACCTATGTACCCCCCAAACGATCAGATACGGAGCCAAAAACTTAATTCCACCGCCGCAACTTTCTGTATCCACGAGATCCAATATTGGGGCCTGTTCCGGAGCTCCGCCGGAAGGGGCATCGATCACGGAGGGCTTCTACATCAACACCATAGCCCATCCGATGAAGTGTGAGTAGTTTACCTCAGACCTACGGGTCCATAGTTATTAGCTAGATGGCTTCTTCTCTCTTTTTGGATCTCAATACAATGTTCTCCCCCTCTCTTGTGGAGAACTATTCGATGTAATCTTCTTTTTGCGGTGTGTTTGTTGAGACCGATGAATTGTGGGTTTATGATCAAGTTTATCTATGAACAATATTTTAATCTCCTCTGAATTCTTTTATGTATGATTGGTTATCTTTGCAAGTCTCTTCAAATTATCAGTTTGGTTTGTCCTACTAGATTGATCTTTCTTGCAATGGGAGAAGTGCTTAGCTTTGGGTTCAATCTTGCGGTGTCCTTTCCCAGTGACAGTAGGGGCAGCAAGGCATGTATTGCATTGTTGCCATCGAGGATAACAAGATGGGGTTTTCATCATATTGCATGAGTATATCCCTCTACATCATGTCATCTTGCTTAAGGTGTTACTCTGTTTTTAACTTAATACTCTAGATGCATGATGGATAGCGGTCGATGAGTGGAGTAATAGTAGTAGATGCAGGCAGGAGTCGGTCTACTTGTCTCGGATGTGTTGCCTATATACATGATCATACCTAGATATTCTCATAACTATGCTCAATTCTGTCAATTGCTCAACAATAATTTGTTCACCCACCGTAGAATATTTATGCTCTTGAGAGAAGCCACTAGTGAAACCTATGGCCCCCGGGTCTATCTTTATCATATTAATGTCCTACTACTTAGTTATTTCCTTTGCTTTTTTCCTTTGCCTTTATTTACATTGCATCTTGATCACAAAAATACCAAAAATATTATCTTATCATATCTATCAGATCTCACTCTCATAAGTGGTGGTGCAGGTACGAGGGACTCACGCGTAGACTCCTACTGTATTGATACCTTGGTTCTGAAAAACTGAGGGAAATACTTATGCTACTTTGCCGCATCATCCCTTCCTCTTCGGGGAAAACCAACGCAGTGCTCAAGTGGTAGCAAGAAGGATTTCTGGTGCCGTTGCCGGGGAGGTCTACGCAAAAGTCAACATACCAAGTACCCATCACATACCCTTATGTCCCGCATTACATTATTTGCCATTTGCCTCTAGTTTTCCTCTCCCCCACTTCACCCTTGCCGTTTTAGTCGTCCTCTCTCTCTCCATCCTCCCTCTATTTCCCTATTTGCCTTCTTCTCGTACGTATCCTTGTTTGTGTTTCCATGTGCCTTCTATTTGCTTGCTAAAAATCTATTGATATGGATCCACTTAAAGTGTTCTACTTAGATCATCTTCGATCCTTATGTGCTCGTGCTGAAACCCCAACTAGCCTAGTTGATGGGAAATCTTTAGATGAGCATGCTCATTTTGTGCATCACTGTTTGTCTGAAAAAGGGAAACTCTTATGGAATCAAATAAACAAATTGTTGTGTTATGCCTGGAATATTTGTGAAATTCATGATTTTACTTGTTGCTCTAAGAACCCTAAAAAACACCTCCCCTACCTATGTGAGTTTAATGATAATGAAATCTTATCTTCTTATGCAAAGGGTGTTTATAGTTACTATGATATCGAACAAATTGAAGAATTCGTTGCTTTTAAGGGTGCTTATGAAGTTGCTTATTTGATTGAAAAGTATGCTACTACTCTCTACAAATCTGAAAATTTTGACATACTTAAATATTGCTATGAAAACTATGCTCATAATGTCTATGTCAAAGAATTTATTGAGAGAATGACTGTTGCCTTGGAAGAAAATAATGATATGCATGAATCTATAGATAATGATGGTTCCGATGATTTGATTGAAATATCCCTTGATGAACATGATGCTTGCTATTCTTGTGGCCATGATGCCAATATTTATGAAGATGAATTTGCTATAGTTCCTTATGTTAAACATGAGATCGTTGCTATTGCACCCACACTTGGTAGTTCCTTCGATAGAAAGCATGATTGCAATGATGTTATCATAAATTCTATTGATGTAAATTGTGTTAATAATATGCAATACCCTAAGCTTGGGGATGCTAGTTTTGCTATGTCTACTACTTATTGCAATGATCATGATTGGGGTGATTCTTCTTAAGATCTTGAAAATTTATTTAAGCCCCATGATGAATATGAGATTTATAATAGTGTTTGCTATAACATTGAAAGTGGGTTTGGAGAGGTCATGACTTTAGTTAATGTTAATCCCACTATTTTGGAAGAGTGTCAACTTTGCATGCATATGGATCGTGTTGAAATTTTTTTATGTGATAGCTATTTTGTTGAATGTGATTATGATCCTACATTTAATTATTATGAGAGAGGAAAATATGGTGGTAGAAATTTTCATGTTACTAAATTACCTCTCGTTATGTTGAGATTGCTATTGTTTCTTTTCGCTTCCTTGCATATGCTAGTTTTTGCTTGCCTTGCTAATTTGTTTGCCTATAAGATGCCTATGCATAGGAAGTATGTTAGACTTAGATGTGTTTGTCACGTGTTTTATGATGCTCTCTTTGTGCTTCAATTCTTGTCTTTCATGTGAGCATCATCAAAATTATCAATGCCTAGCTAAAAAGGCTTTAAAGAAAAGCGCTTTTGGGAGACAACCCAATATTTTTCCTTGCTGTTATCTAATAAATAATTTATCTAGCCTCTCTTTTGGTTGTGTTTTTTGTGTTTAATTAGTGTTTGTGCCAAGTAGAACCGTTGGGAAGACTTGGGGAAAGTCTTGTTGAACTTGCTGTAAAAAACAGAAACTTTAGCGCTCACGAGAACTGCTGCCATTTTTATTTGTAAAGTTCTATTTAGTTAATTATTTTTGCAGATGATTAATAGATAAGTTCCTCACGTCCAGAAATTTATTTTAGAATTTTTGGGGTTCCAGATCTTGCGCTAGCTACAAATTACTACAGACTGTTCTGTTTTTGACAGATTCTGTTTTTCGTGTGTTGTTTGCTTATTTTGATGAATCTATGGCTAGTAAAATAGTTTATAAACCATAGAGAAGTTGGAATACAGTAGGTATAACACCAATATAAATAAAGAATGATATCATTACAGTACCTTGAAGTGGTCTTTTATTTCTTTCGCTAACGGAGCTCACGAGATTTTCTACTTTAAGTTTTGTGTTGTGAAGTTTTCAAGTTTTGGGTAAAGATTTGATGGATTATGGAACAAGGAGTGGCAAGAGCCTAAGCTTGGGGATTCCCATGGCACCCCCAAGATAATCTATGGACACCTAAGAGCCAAAGCTTGGGCATTCCCCGGAAGGCATCCCCTCTTTCGTCTACTTCTATCGGTAACTTTACTTGGAGCTATATTTTTATTCGCCCCATGATATGTGTTTTTCTTGGAGCGTCTTGTATTATTTGAGTCTTTGCTTTTTAGTTTACCACAAGCATCCTTTCTGAACACACCTTTTGAGAGAGCCATACATGATTTGGAACTTGTAAGAATACTCTATGTGCTTTGCTTATATCTTTTGAGTTATATAGTTTTGCTCTAGTACTTCACTTCTTTCTTTTAGAGCACGGTGGTGGATTTGTTTTATAGAAACTATTGATCTCTCACGCTTCACTTAGATTATTTTGAGAGTCTTAATAGCATGGTAATTTACTAAAATCCTAATATGCTAGGAATTCAAAGTTAGTAAAATTTTCTTTAGAGTGTTTTGAATACTAAGAGAAGTTTGAAGCTTGATGATTGTTTTGAGATATGGAGGTAATAATATCAAAGTCATGCTAGTTGAGTAGTTGTGAAATTGAGAAATGCTTGTGTTGAAGTTTGCAAGTTCCGTAGCATGCACGTATGGTAAACGTTATGCAACAAATTTGAAACATGAGGTGTTATTTGATTGTCTTCCTTATGAGTGGCGGTGGGGGACGAGCGATGGTCTTTTACTACCAATCTATCCCCCTAGGAGCACGCGCATAGTTGAAAGTGCGTTATATCGACTAGAGGGGGGGTGAATAGGCGATTTTTATGAAAGTATTCAAAACGTGGAAGTTATGAAGACAAACAATAGAAATAAACCTATTACCCTGCAGCGGAAGGTAGACTACACTAGGCAAGCCATAGTCAAGTATTTAATAGAGTGAAAGCACAATGACTAATAGCAGTAATGTAGTAAGGATCAGGTAGGAAGATATTGTGAAGCCACATAGAACACGCAGTCACTCAGTGAAGACAAAAGATAGTGCGAACATACAATGACTTCACAAGGAGTAACAGTAAGTAAAGGGAAGGGGAGATGAAACCAGTGACTCGCTGAAGACAATGATTTGTTGGACCAGTTCCAGTTGCTGTGACAATTGTACGTCTGGTTAGGGCGGCTAGGTATTTAAACCTTAGGACACACAGTCCCGGACACCCAGTCCTGAACACACAGCTTAGGACACCCAATCCTCACCGTATTCCCCTTGAGCTAAGGTCACACAGACCTCGCCCAATCACTCTGGTAAGTCTTCAAGGTAGACTCCCAAACCTTCACAGACTTTGTTCACCGGCAATCCACAATGTCTCTTGGATGCTTAGAACGCGGCGCCTAACCGGCTGGAGGATGCACAGTCCTCAAGTGTAATAAGTCTTCAGATCACACAGACAAGAAGACTTAAGTGATGCCTAATTCTCTTTGGCTCTGGGTGGTTAGGGCTTTATCCTCGCAAGGAATTCTCTCTCAAAGGCTTCGAGGTGGGTTGCTCTCAAACGACAAAAGCCGTACTCTGAATCTAAGCAGCCAACCGTTTATGGTTGTAGGGGGTGGGCTATTTATAGCCACTTGGCAACCCGACCTGATTTGTCCGAAATGACCCTGGGTCACTAAGGAACTGACACGTGTTCCAACGGTCAGATTTCAAACTCACACGACAACTTTACTTGGGCTACAAGCAAAGCTGACTTGTCCGACTCTGGACAAGATTCGCTCTCAAAGTCTTCACTCGAAGACATAGGTTTTGTTTAAGCATCACTTCAGTCATTCTGACTGGTTCTCTTGGACCCCACTTAACAGTACGGTGGTTCCTATGACTCAACACAGAAGAAAAAGAACTACGAAAGATCTAAGTCTTCAGCTCCATAGGCTTCATGCGGTGTCTTCTCTTGTCATAGTCTTCAATGTGAATATCTTCTTATACCACCTTTGGCTTCAATGTCTTCATACATTTTTAGGGGTCATCTCTGGTAGGAAAACCGAATCAATGAGGGACTTCTACCTGTGTTATCCTGCAATTCTCACAAACACATTAGTCCCTCAACTAGGTTTGTCGTCAATACTCCAAAACCAACTAGGGGTGGCACTAGATGCACTTACAATCTCCCCCTTTTTGGTGATTGATGACAAACTAGTTGAAGTTTTCAACGGGGAATATAACTTGTGAAATTTTAAAGGATAAGGAATTGTCTTCATAAGTTGCAAGGGCTCCCCCTGAAGATGTGCATATAAGTAATTTGCTTTTGGAATGCGAATGCACATGGCAGGTTGTACTTGTGGAGATCCACTTCAACTTATGATGACAATCCACTATGCATGTGAAAGTATATGAAGATAATGACATGCATAATGGAAAATGGACGTCTGCAGAATGATCTAAGTGCGGAATTTATCGTCGCACATGCGGAATTTATCATCGCAACACAAGGTGGCAAATAAGTAGCAGACGACCATCGAGTTTAAGTGTTACAACTCAAAGAACCAAATGTAGCAAAACGAGAGTTGTAAGCATGAAGCAAAATATAAAGCACCCGCCCATATGGACCCGCTTGAAGACTATCAAACTCATATGCTTCTCCCCCTTTTGTCAGTAAGGACCAAAAAGGTTTGAATACATAGAGCATCTACTCGTTCCCATGAGGAGTAGGTGAAGCAGCAGGGTTGTTGGTGGTGTTTGGCGGTGCAGAAGAGCTTGGAGCAGAGTCGAAGCATGCTGAAGGAGGTGGCGGTGAAGTAGCATCGTCTTCATCCTCGATCACTCTGGCATTCACGGTTGCAGCAGAGGAAGAGAACTCAGAGTCTTCAAGGGATGGAGTTCATCGCAGCACTGCCCTTCGAGGAGGTGTGGAGTCAAACTTGAATCGCTCAGTGAAGCCATCCTCTTGATGATCATCTCCAAAACACATCAGCGTTAGCCCTTTCCATGTGCGGCGAGAGGTTTCATGGGCAACAAAAGCATTCTTGGTGGCAAGATTGCGAAGGCGATTAACATCCACCAAGAGGCTTTGCATCTGATGCTTCAGCCAGTCATGATGCCTATCCTGTTTCTGATGAAGAGCCACAAGAAGCTCTCGGTCGTTGAGAACACGAGTGTGCTTCTTGGGTCGTGGAGCAGTTGTACTGTCAGTGGCTTCAGTGAGAGCAGGATGCGGTGCACGTGTAGTGCCAGCCAAAGGATACACACGAGTTACGGCTTCAATGCCTTCAATGTTCTGAGAGAAACTTTGATGCTCTGCATTCTGAAGACTGAGATGCTCCTTGGCAGGCTCAGGATAGATGGCTTCAATAGACATATCCACATCAGGCAAAAAGATCCGATGGTTGCGGGCCGAGGGCTGATATGAGTTAGCGGAGTGAAGTTTGATCAGCCGCATCACCCAAGGGGCATAGAACTTCAAACCAAACAGATCAGAGCCAGATGCAGCAAGTTGGCGAATGAAGAAATCCTGTGTATTGAAGCATTTTCCATGAAGAATGTAGAAGACCAAAGTCTTCATTGCACCTTCCAGCTTGGAATGGGGAGAATGTCCTTTGATTGGCCAGAGAGTTCTCCTTATGATGTGATAAATGGTTCTTGGCAGATACTCAAGGTCATCAACGAAGAACTCCATGGGATAAGCAGCATCTTGGGGCAATGGCTTCATCATACTGAGCATCTGACTCATATTAGGTTCAGTCTTCTGAAAGATGGTCTCAATAGCTTCACTATGAAGCTGACAGCCATGCTCGTAGAGATCGCCAGGAGTGGGCACACCAGTGAGCTCAATGATGTCAAAGGCTTTGGCTTCGTGATGAACGTTTCCTGTCATCCACTCCAGGACCCAAGTCTTCGGATCTCTGCTATACCCGCGGATGTGAAGTGTGGCTAGAATTGGAGCAGCAACTCTTCATTCCAATGCTCTTGGTTAATGATGAATGGCAGCAGTCCAACCTCTTTGAAGCAATCCAGAGCTTCTTCCAGATAGGGCAGACCAGCTATTGCTTCAATGTCAAGGCGCTTGTGTGGGAAGATGCGACCTTGGTTGTAAAGAACGCAGGAGTAATAGCTTCGCTGCGGATAACTCCAGAACCGATCAGATGATATTCTTTCCCTGGAGTAGGGGTTCCTGGAGCTGTTAAAGAATGTGTTGTCTGCTCTGAAGCCATTGATATTGAAGGAGCCAGGTGCTGATGCAGGACCTGGGAACCTTGGCAATCTTGGGATTGGCTTATGTACCTGAGGCCTGTGCTCAACATGATAGTCGAACTGGGGACCGACAGCAGACTCAGGAACAGAAGCGGCGGGATCAGTGGCTTCGCTGACTTCTGGTGCTTTGTTGGTGAGGGCTCCACATTAGCTTCAGCCATGACAACGTCAGTGGCTTTAGTGGTGTTGGTGGTGGCAGCCTCAAAATGTTCAACCTCCACTTGACGAGCAGGAGGGTCAGTCACGATCACGTTCTCCTCGAGAACCGCTTCTTGGTGGGACAGGGGAGTGACAACTTGTGGGACTTCTTCCGCGGCTGATGTAGCCAGATTGTCTTCAGCAGAGACTTGAGGCCTTGGACCTTTGCGAAGCCTGCGCAATGCGGGTGACGCCTGTGGAGTTGCTGTTGGCTGGGCCTCAAAGTCTTCATTCTCTTGTGGGCGATCCGCCCATGAAGCATCCTGTGTAATTGGTGTCAATGGACGACCAATGCTGATGAGTTCGTTGTGCGTTAGCACAGGCGATGATACCTGTTGGTGTTCTAGCTGAGGAAGGGCTGCATCATCTTCAACATGGTCATGATGACCAATGTCTTGAGCAGCGATGGGATCAGCTGCTGGAAAGTCTTCAGCTTCATGAGCCTCTGTGAAAGCAGGCTCATGGACAGTCAGTTGACGTTCTTGTGGATCGGCGTCGGGGTGAACCATGGAAATGGGTTCAACAATCAAGGGCTCTATGGGAGCAGCCCGTTCCTTCTTGGTCTTTCTTTTCTTCTTGACGGGGGTAGTAGCAGAGGCTTTAGGATGTTTTCTCTTCCTTGCTTCAGCCTCAGTAGTCCTGGTCTTCTTCAGTTCTGAAGCGGTTGACTTGGCCTTTGGCTTCGGGCCAGTCATGCTAGTTGGGAAGACAAGGGGATCTGCCTCCTGCCTTGGTGCTTCAGGTTCAGCCATAGCGGGCTTCTTCTGCTTCTTGGCAGCCATCCTGGGGTCGATGCCAGGATGCCCAAGGGCCTTGCGCTTCTCAGCCTCATTGTAGGCTTGCACACACCTATCAGCCAGGACCTTCATGCGCTCACGAGAACCCTAAGCTTCTGCACGTTTCTTTAGAAAGGCTTCCTTGAGCTCGTGCAGCATAATCTTGAAATTCTTCACGTCTTGCACGCTGAGCTTGGCCATATGCTTCTTGAATTGAGATTTCTCAAAGTCAATCTTCTGCTTCAGTTCAACAATGCGCTGGGCGATAGCTAACTCTGAAGCAATGGCGCCATGGAAGGAGACATTGAGGCCAATGGGTAGTTGGAGATCGTCGAAGCTGATGTTTGGCGTGTCAAACCATTCATCAATGAAGTTGTGAATGATTTTTACATCAAAGAGAGGCAGATCATTGAAGATTTCTGCTTCTTCTTTGCTCTTGATGAGTTGCTCAAGAGCGTCATCTGCAAGATCTTCATCACTTGACAGATCAATGGCATCATTGCGCAGAATGGCAGCAGCTGTTAGCTCTTGGCCGGTGTGTGGCAGAGGCATCTTGACCTTCTGGGGCTTGGAGATGCGTGATAAATCTTCAGACTGCACACTGTCTTCAGGAGGTGCAGTTGCCAGTGGCTTCGCCCGGGAGATTTTTGGTGAAGGGGCAGGCTTTGAAGCTTTAGGCTTCTTCAACTTCTTTCGCTTCGACGCTGCAGGCGCTTCATCTGATTCAGTGTCAGCTGCAGGCTCATTCACTGCAGTCCCTTGAACCAAGATATGGGTGATGAGACCTTCAAGGTTGTAGAAAGGACCGACGACATTGGGTTCTGCATCACGTGTGCTGTCAGCCCTTGGAGCAGAAGGACCAGGGTTGAAGTCTAGTCCCAATGACTTCTTGTTTTGCCTCGCTGAGTTCTGGGCAAACTGAAAGTTGCACTTGAACAGAATGTCGTCACGACACCATAGCAGGGATGATGGGTCAGCATCCGCAGGTTGTGGTCCATGGACCATGCAGGGATAGAAGCCTTGTTCAATGGCTTCATCTCTGGTCCTGGGTTGAAGATTTTTGTAGAGGATGTCTCCCCGTGGTTGCTTGATGGCATTCTTTTCAGCATATTCCTTTGTCACAAATCTGTACTTGAACCACTGTTCTGCCCAATAGCGTCGAATCCATTGGATTCATGTTTTGCGCTGATTGTAATCCTCTTCAGGATCTGTCTTGTACAGTTCTGAGAGGTCATCTGGCAGATCTCTTGATGTTTCTCCATGACGCTTTCTGCCACCCTTCCTTGCTGATTTCTCTGAAGCCATGAACTTTAAACTGAAAGGCTTCAATACGTTCAAAGGCTTCAAGGGCTTTCGCTTGCTGGACAGACAGGAACTGGCTTCGGGAGAATTGATATGATGCTGTAAGAATTCTGCAAATGAATGCAGACTATGAGAACCAAGGGATTCTACCACGGACATGTACCTGTGACAGCATTAAGGTGCGAGGGAAGGGGAAGAGGTCATATGCATTCTCAGAAGATTTTGAATATAAATCAGTTTAGAAGACATTGACCTCATCGTGCGAAGACATTCACTCATAGATAAGGAGTTGGATCCAGATTTGTACGAATCCAGAGATCAGTACAAGTGAGGAATCTAACTACTTTGTGAAGCATAAGTGAATATACTAGGCATGTTATGAGATGCAGTATGAGAGAGATCTAACTTGTGTGAATAGAAACTGCTTGTGGTAGAAAGTGACAAAGCCATAGGATCAACGGTGCCGTAAAAAGGAAGTTTTATTTACCACACTAAGAACTGCTAGACGGAGTGGAAGATGAGGCCGAGCAGTTCGATCTTCCGTGCCCTAACTTGGCGACGGAGGACACCTACGGCGACGGCGGAGAGGACGATGTCCGCGGTCGGCGTGAAGACAGCGTCGGAGAGGTTGCTGCAGTGAAGCGCTTCGTCGCCGGCATCGTCGAGGGCTAGCGGTGGCGCTAGGGTTCGTGCGAGAGTGGAAGAAGAGATAATGACCGCCATGAAGTGTGTATTTATAGGTACAGGGGCGGCACTGCGTTATTACACAGGTGCCCCTGGTGATTCGCATTTGAGGAACACGTGGCCATCATGCAGAATTTTGGGGTTCGTTCCACGTCCCACGCACGCCTGGATTGTCGGGTGGTCGTTCCTACTTCTCCGGGTTTCATGTGGAGGAATGAGCATTGAATGCGGACTTAAGGTTTGTCTCTGTATCTTCTCCTGACAAGGACGCAGAGAAGACATTCGACAGTTTCAATAGAATGCATATGATTTGGAGAGATAGAGTTTGAGATAGAAAGCACAGAGAGGTTAGGGTCCGATCACATTCACTTAGTTCAAAAGATTCAACAAGAAGACATAGCTATAAGTGAATGCTGTAGAGGACAGAACACTAGTATATATATATATATATATATATATATATATATATATAATCAACATAGTGAAGATAATCATGAAGACATGTTGAGATTCAAGCCAAACCAAATGTGAAGACATAGCAAGGTAACGCCATGAGTGAAACATTTCAAAATAGAACATTTGGTGGTGGCGTTACCCACCATATAGGAAGTATTAGACCCAGACACGGTGCACAATTATCGTGGCGCTCCGAAGTCAAATTCCACATTAATGTATCCACACTTAGAATTTATGTCTTCATTGATTGAAGATATACTTTACTTCGTGTGTTGCACATCTAAGTCATCAATATGCATAAGGGTTAGGATGTGTGCCTGAGCACATGACATTTGAGGATTCCAGGATATTTAGCTCACACCGTAACTTGCAAAATCTCTTCTCATCCAAGGGCTTGGTGAAGATATCTGCCAATTTCTCTTCAGTGTTGACGTGTATGATATCAATATCTTCCTTCACAACATGATCTCTGAGAAAATGATGACGAATTTCAATGTGCTTTGTCTTCGAGTGCTGAACTGGGTTGTTGGCAATCTTGATGGCGCTTTTGTTGTCGCAGTAGAGTGGCACTTGCTTCAGAAGAATGCCATAGTACTTGAGTGTTTGCTTCATCCACAGAAGCTGAGCGCAGCAAGATCCAGCAGCAATTATTCAGATTCAGCAGTGGAGAGAGATACACAGTTCTGCTTCTTTGAAGACCAACAGACAAGTGATCGTCCCAGGAAATGACATGTGCCTGATGTAGACTTGCGATCCACCTTGTCACCGGCATAATCAGCATCCGAGAATCCAGCCAGATCAAACTCTGAGCCCTTTGGATACCATAATCCGAGAGTTGGGGTGTGAGCCAAATATCGAAGAATTCGCTTCACAGCTAAGTGATGCGACTCCTTTGGTGCCGCTTGGAATCGAGCACACATGCAAACACTAAGCATAATATCTGGCCTAGATGCACATAGATAAAGTAAAGAACCAATCATGGAGCGGTATACCTTTTGATCGAACTCTTTACCATTGTCGTCAGGACCCAGATGATGCTTGGCTGGCATTGGCGTCGTGAAGCCTTTGCAGTCTTGCATACCGAACTTCTTCAGGCAATCTTTGAGATACTTCTCTTGAGATATGAAGATGCCGTTGCGTTGCTGTCGTATTTGAAGACCGAGAAAGAACTTTAGCTCTCCCATCATAGACATTTGATATTGCTCTTGCATCATATATCCAAACTCTTCACTGTACTTCTGATTGGTGCAGCCGAAGATAATGCCATCCACATATATTTGGCACACAAACAGTTCACCATCATATGTCTTCGTGAAGAGAGTGGGGTCAAGGGAACCAGGTATGAAGCCTTTGCTCTTCAAGAAGTATTTGAGTGTGTCATACCAGGCCCGCGGGGCTTGTTTGAGGCCATATAGTGCCTTGTTGAGCTTGTATACCATGTCAGGATGTTTTGGGTCTTCAAAGCCAGGTGGTTGTGCAACATACACTTCTTCTTCAATCTTGCCATTGAGAAAGGCGCTCTTCACATCCATTTGATAAAGAAGTATGTTGTGATGATTTGCATAGGCCAGCAGTATGTGTATGGCTTCAAGTCTAGCCACAGGAGCAAATGTTTCATCGAAGTCAATGCCTTCCACTTGAGTATATCCTTGAGCAACGAGACGAGCTTTGTTTCTGCTAACTTGACCGTGCTCATCTTGTTTGTTGCGGTATATCCATTTTGTGCCTATTATGTTGTGCTTCCGAGGATCGGGACGCTTGACCAGTTCCCATACATTATTCGGCTCAAACTGTTGAAGCTCTTCTTGCATAGCTTGAACCCATTCAGGTTCCATGAAGGCTTCTTCAACTTTCTTGGGTTCTGTTATTGAGACGAATGCGAAGTGTCCACAGAAATTTGCTAGCTGAGTTGCCCTTGAACGAGTGAGTGGACCGGGTGCATTGATGCTATCAATTATTCTTTCAATCTGCACTTCATTGGCAACACGAGGATGTACAGGGCGAAGATTTTGCTCTTGCTGATCATTGTCGTTGTTAGAAGGAATGTCTTCAGGCTGAGCATTGTCTTCATGTTGACCAGCTGCTGAGATGATAAGTTCTTCTTCAGGATGAGCTTCAGAAGGTATAATTTCTCCAGTTCCCATTAGCTTGATTGATTCACTAGATGGAACTTCATCTAGCACATTTGGCAGGTGCTCTCTTTGTGAACCGTTGGTCTCATCGAACCGCACATCCACTGTTTCAACCACTTTGTAATGAAAGAGATTGAAGACTCTGTAGGAGTGCGAATCCTTTCCATATCCAAGCATAAAACCCTCATGTGCTTTTGGTGCAAACTTTGAGGTGTGATGTGGGTCCTTGATCCAGCACCTGGCGCCAAATACTCTGAAGTAACTGACATTTGGCTTCTTGCCAGTAAGGAGCTCATAAGATGTCTTGTTCAGAAGCTTGTGAAGATAAACACGATTGATTGTATGGAATGCAGTACCAATGGCTTCAGGACAGAATTTTCTTGGAGTCTTGTATTCATCTAGCATCGTTCTGGCCATCTCAATGAGTGTTCTGTTCTTGCATTCGACGACCCCATTCTGCTGTGGCGTGTATGGGGCTGAGAATTCATGTGTGATGCCCAAGGTATCAAGATATGTATCAAGGCCAGTGTTCTTGAATTCAGTGCCATTGTCACTTTTGATATGCTTTATCTTGGCGCCATAGTTGTTCATTGCTCGATTGGCGAAGCGTCTGAAGACATCCTGCAGTTCAGTCTTGTAAAGGATTATGTGCACCCAAGTATATCTAGAATAATCATCAACAATGACAAAGCCATAGAGACAAGCAATAGTAGTAAGAGTTGAGTAATGAGTGGGACCGAAAAGATCCATGTGAAGCAGTTCAAAGGGTCGAGTAGTGGTCATGATTGTCTTCGAGGGATGTTTGGCCCTCGTCATCTTTCCTGCCTCACAGGCACCGCATAAGTGATATTTCTTGAACTTGACGCCCTCGATGCCTATGACATGCTTCTTCTTTGCCAGGGTGTGGAGGTTCCTCATGCCAGCATGCCCAAGCCTCCGATGCTAGAGCCAGCATTCTGAAGCTTTTGCTAGAAGACATATGGCAAGCTGTGGTCCTGCTGAGAAATCTACCACGTACAAATCATCTTTTCGATACCCTTCAAATACTAGAGACTTGTCAGATTCCATTAGAACAAGGCAACGATTTTTTCCAAATATTACGATCATGTTTAAATCGCAAAGCATTGAGACAGATATTAAGTTGAAGCCAAGGGATTCAACAAGCATGACTTTATCCATGTATTGATCCCTTGAGATTGCAACTCTACCTAGACCCAATACCTTACTTTTACCAGTGTCAGCAAATGTGATGTGGCTCTTGTCGGATGGACGTAAGGTTGAGTCCATAAGAAGGCTTCTTTTGCCAGTCATGTGATTCGTACACCCACTATCAATAATCCATTCTGAAGACGCTGGTGTCGTACCCTACAGTGCAGTTAGGGGGATAGGCTTCACGAAGAGAATTGTGAAGCAAAAACATTTGACGAACCAGTGGGTTATGAAAGCTTAGATCCAGATTAGGACTAATAGGGAGAGTAGCAAGCGATTCAGGAACGAAGTACATAGTAAGACCATTCGGGCATTTGATCTTGCGCCCTACAAGATGTTTAAGGTCCCCAGCAATAGCGTCAGACGATTTTGGTTTTCTGCTGGAGACTTCTCCCTGCAAAAGAGAGTTAATCTTTCTCAGCCACCCACATCTTCAAGGGTGGCTTAGAAGCAATAAGTCTAAGTGCAGCATCTGAGAACTTTGGCTTTGGAGCCCTAGCAAACAGTCTTGCAGGCGGACAATAGTACTCATAAGAATAAGAATAATAGTTCTTGGTCTTATGAACATGGCGGTTTGATGAACCGCTCTCATATTCATAGGCCTGAGTATGGTTTCCCTGCAAAATATTTGCGTTAGTGCGACTCAGGTGAGTTCTCTGACTGTATGAAGCCTTTGGACCGTATGAAGCCTTTGGTCTGAGGTTTGTCTTCTTCACGTGAGGTGTCATGATGACATTCATAGGAAGATTCTCCAGACACCTTTTCGGAACCCAGATCTTCTTCATAGGCGGTCCATTCCTGCAGTTAGTACCAATGTACCTGGCAAACACTTCACCATTCTGATTCTTAAATAGTTTATAGTTTGCATCAAAGGATTCATCAATGACAATGGGGTTAGCACAAGTGAACCCAGATAGAGTGGATGGATCTGCTGAAAATTCCTTTGCAGCAACCCATGTGGTTTTGGGGTACTGCTCAGGTTTCCAGTAAGAGCCATCAACATTCATTTTCCTTACGAACCCAACACCCTCTTTCCTCGGGTTTTGGTTCAAAATCTGCTTTTTGAGGACATCACATAGTGTCTGATGCCCTTTAAGACTTTTGTACATCCCTGTTTCAAGCAATGTCTTCAACCTAGCATTCTCATCAGCAATAGCGGTGGAATCCTCTGTAGAGGGGTTAGTTCCCACAACAATAGTTGAAGATATTGCAACAGTAGCAACAGTAGAACATTCAGCAACAGTAGTAGCATTATCACGCTCAATGCATTTAAGACATGGTGGTGCAAATCCTTCCTGAGCGGAGCTGATCTGTTCGGTGCAAAGTGACTCGTTTTCCTTTTGAAGATCTTCATGAGCCGCTCTCAATTTCTCAAGATCTTGCGTCCTTTGAAGATAATCATAGGAAAGCTTTTCATGAGTTGTTGAGAGAGTTTCATGACGACTTTCAAGTTCCTCATACTTAACGTGAAGATTTTTTATGTCTTCAATTAAGGATTCAGATCGAGTCATTTCAGCACCTAACAGATCATCGCTTCTGTCTAACAGTTTTTGAATATGTTCCATAGCTTTCTGTTGTTCAGTTGCAATTTTAGAAAGTGTTTTGTAGCTGGGTTTTGAACCACAATCAGAGTCATCATCACTAGATGTTTGATAGTGAGTAGTGCGTGTGTTTACCTTTGCACCGCGTGCCATGAAGCAGTAGGTAGAAGCGGAGTAGTCCTTGTCATTTGCATCGGTGTCGGTGATGAAGTCATTGTCTTCAGTGTTGAAGATGGACTTGGCAACGTATGCTGTAGCCAGACTTGCGACGCCTGAATCAGACTCCTCCTCAGACTCCACCTCCGCCTCCTCAGAAGCGGATTCCTCCTCTGAATCCATTTCCTTGCCAACAAACGCACGTGCCTTGCCAGATGAGCTCTTCTTGTGTGATGAAGACTTTGAGGAAGACTTGGAAGAAGACTTTGAGTATTTCTTCTTCTTGTCGTCAGAGTCATATTCCTTGCTCTTCTTCTTCTTTTTGTTCTCATTGTCCCACTGCGGACACTCAGAGATGAAGTGGCCAGGTTTCTTGCACTTGTGACATGTTTTCTTCTTGTAGTCGTGAGCAGAAGCTTCATCATTCCTTGAGCTTGATCGGGAAGACTTTCTGAAACTTTTCTTCTTGTTGAATTTCTGGAACTTCTTCACAAGCATAGCAAGTTCCCTTCCAATGTCTTCAGGATCATCCGAACTGCTGTCAGATTCTTCTTCAGATGAGGAGACAGCTTTAGCCTTCAAGGCACGAGTTCGCCCATACTTTGGAACGTAGATATCTCTTTTCTCAGGAAGCTGAAAATCATGTATGTTGAGCCTCTCAAGTATGTCAGACGGATCGAGTGTCTTTAAATCGGGACGTTCTTGAATCATCAAGGCTAGGGTGTCAAACAAACTATCAAGTGATCTCAGTAGTGTCTTGATGACTTCATGTTTGGTGATCTCAGTAGCGCCGATGGCTTGAAGCTCATTTGTGATGTCAGTGAGTCGGTCAAATGTGAGCTGGACATTATCATTGTCATTTCACTTGAAGCGGTTGAAGAGGTTGCGAAGGACACTAATTCTCTGATCTCTCTGGGTTGAGACGCCTTCATTGACCTTGGAGAGCCAGTCCCAGACCAGCTTAGATGTTTCCAAAGCACTCACACGGCCATACTGTCCTTTGGTCAGATGACCACAGATGATATTCTTGGCAGTAGAGTCCAGTTGAACGAACTTCTTGACATCAGCAGCAGTGACACCTTCTCTAGCCTTGGGAACGCCGTTCTTGACGACATACCATAGGTCGACATCAATGGCTTCAAGATGCATGCGCATCTTATTCTTCCAGTAGGGATATTCAGTTCCATCAAAGACGGGGCACGCAGCGGAGACTTTAATTATCCCTGTAGTCGACATAGCTAAAACTCCAGGTGGTTAAACCGAATCACACAGAACAAGGGAGCACCTTGCTCTGATACCAATTGAAAGTGTGTTATATCGACTAGAGGGGGGTGAATAGGCGATTTTTATGAAAGTCTTCAAAACGTGGAAGTTATGAAGACAAATGATAGAAATAAACCTATTACCCTGCAACGGAAGGTAGACTACACTAGGCAAGCCATAGTCAAGTATTCAATAGAGTGAAAGCATAATGACTAATAGCAGCAATGTAGTAAGGATCAGGTAGGAAGATATTGTGAAGCCACACAGAACACGCAGTCACTCAGTGAAGACAAAAGATAGTGCGAACATACAATGACTTCACAAGGAGTAACAGTAAGTAAAGGGAAGGGGAGATGAAACCAGTGACTTGCTGAAGACAATGATTTGTTGGACCAGTTCCAGTTGTTGTGACAACTGTACGTCTGGTTAGGGCGGCTAGGTATTTAAACCTTAGGACACACAGTCTTGGACACCCAGTCCTGAACACGCAGCTCAGGACACCCAGTCCTCACCGTATTCCCCTTGAGCTAAGGTCACACATACCTCGCCCAATCACTCTGGTAAGTCTTCAAGGTAGACTCCCAAACCTTCACAGACTTCATTCACCGGCAATCCACAATGTCTCTTGGATGCTCAGAATGCGATGCCTAACCGGCTGGAGGATGCACAGTCCTCAAGTGTAATAAGTCTTCAGATCACACAGCCAAGAAGACTTAAGTGATGCCTAATTCTCTTTGGCTCTGGGTGGTTAGGGCTTTATCCTCGCAAGGAATTCTCTCTCAAAGGCTTCAAGGTGGGTTGCTCTCAAACGACAAAAGCCGTACTCTGAATCTGAGCAGCCAACCGTTTATGGTTGTAGGGGGTGGGCTATTTATAGCCACTTGGCAACCCGACCTGATTTGTCCGAAATGACCCTGGGTCACTAAGGAACTGACATGTGTTCCAACGGTCAGATTTCACACTCACACGGCAACTTTACTTGGGCTACAAGCAAAGCTGACTTGTCCGACTCTGGACAAGATTCGCTCTCAAAGTCTTCACTCGAAGACATAGGTTTTGTTTAAGCATCACTTCAGTCATTCTGACTAGTTCTCTTGGACCCCACTTAACAGTACGGTGGTTCCTATGACTCAACACAGAAGAAAAAGAACTACGAAAGATCTAAGTCTTCGAGCTCCATAGGTTTCATGCGGTGTCTTCTCTTGTCATAGTCTTCAATGTGAATATCTTCTTATACCACCTTTGGCTTCAATGTCTTCATACATTTTTAGGGGTCATCTCTAGTAGGAAAACCGAATCAATGAGGGACTTCTACCTGTGTTATCCTGCAATTCTCACAAACACATTAGTCCCTCAACTAGGTTTGTCGTCAATACTCCAAAACCAACTAGGGGTGGCACTAGATGCACTTACAGTAGTACCGAGGTTTTTGATGACTTGTAGATTTTTGCAATAAGTATGTGAGTTCTTTATGACTAATGTTGAGTCCATGGATTATACACACTCTCACCCTTCCATCCTTGATAGCCTCTTCGGTACCATGCATTGCCCTTTCTCACATTGAGAGTTGGCGCAAACTTCGCCGGTGCATCCAAACCCTGTGATATGATACGCTCTTTCACACATAAACCTCCTTATATCTTCCTCAAAACAACCACCATACCTACCTATTATGGCATTTCCATAGCCATTCCGAGATATATTGCCATGCAACTTTCCCCCATTCCGTTCATCATGACACATTAATCATTGTCATATTGCTTAGCATGATCATGTAGTCGACATAGTATTTGTGGCAAAGCCACCATTCATCATTCTTTCATACATGTCACTCTTGGTCCATTGCATATCCCGGTACACCGCCGGAGGCATTCATATAGAGTCATCTTTTGTTCTAGCATCGAGTTGTAATCATTGAGTTGTAAATAAAAAGAAGTGTGATGATCATCATTTTCTAGAGCATTGTCCCAAGTGAGGAATTATTAAAAAGAAAAAAGAGAAAGGCCGTATAAAAAAAGAGAAAGGCCAAATAAATAAAAAAATGAGAGCAAAAGAGAGAAGGGACAATGTTACTATCCTTTGCCACACTTGTGCTTCAAAGTAGCACCTTAATCTTCATGATAGAGAGTCTCTTGTTTTGTCACTTTCATATACTAGTGGGAATTTTTCATTATAGAACTTGGCTTGTATATTCCAAAAATGGGCCTCCTCAAGTGCCCTAGGTCTTCGTGAGCAAGCAAGTTGGATGCACACCCACTTAGTTTTCTTTTGAGCTTTCATACATTTATAGCTCTAGTGCATCTGTTGCATGGCAATCCCTACTCCTTGCATTAACATCAATCGATAGGCATCTCCATAGCCCATTGATTATCCTCATTGATGTGAGACTTTCTCCTTTTTTGTCTTCTCCACATAACCCCCTCATTATATTCTATTCCACCCATATTGCTATGTCCATGGCTCGCACTCACATATTGCGTGAAAGTTTATAGGTTTGAGATTACTAAAGTATGAAACAATTGCTTGGCTTGTCATCGGGGTTGTGCATAATGAGAGCATTCTTGTGTGACGAAAATGGAGCATGACTAAACTATATGATTTTGTAGGGATGAACTTTCTTTGGCTATGTTATTTTGAGAAGACATAATTTCTTAGTTAGTATGCTTGAAGTATTATTATTTTTATGTCAATATGAACTTTTGTCTTGAATCTTTCGGATCTGAATATTCATACCACAATTAAGAAGAATTACATTAAAATTATGCCAAGTAGCACTCCGCATCAAAAATTCTGTTTTTATCAGTTACCTACTCGAGGACGAGCAGGAATTAAGCTTGGGGATGCTTGATACGTCTCCAACGTATCTATAATTTTTGATTGCTCCATGCTATATTATCTACTGTTTTGGACATTATTGGGCTTTATTATCCACTTTTATATTATTTTTGGGACTAACCTATTAACCGGAGGCCCAGCCCAGAACCGCAAGGCCTTTCGTACCGGTTTCTTCTGGCCAACGACCCGAGCAGATGCATAGGACCTTGTCCAATGTTGTGTGGGATGCCAGTTGTTCGCCAATCAAAGCCATATGCCACCTACCACCTTGCAGACAATCCCCATTACTTGGTCTTTCGCGGTCTGGGGGCTTGATATGGTCGGACCCCTTAAAGGGGGAAGTGATACGTCTCCAACGTATCTATAAATTTTGATTGCTTCATGTTATATTATCTACTGTTTTGGACATTATTGGGCTTTATTATCCACTTTTATATTATTTTTGGGACTAACCTATTAACTGGAGGCCCAGCCCAGAATTGTTGTTTTTTGCCTGTTTTAGGGTTTCGAAGAAAAGGAATATCAAACGGAGACCAAACGGAATGAAACCTTTGGGAACGTGATTTTCTCAACGAACAAGACCCGGGAGACTTGGCCCCTACG
>NC_057800.1:437835991-437972022 GCF_018294505.1 Triticum aestivum
CAGGCATGCCCTCCACCCTCGTGGGCCCCCTGTTGCTCCCCCGACGTACTCCTTCCTCCTATATATATAGACATACCCCCAAATGATCAGATACGGAGCCAAAAACCTTATTCCACCGCCGCAACTTTCTGTATCCACGAGATCCCATCTTGGGGCCTGTTCCGGAGCTCCGCTGGAGGGGGCATTGATCATAGAGGGCTTCTACATCAACACCATAGCCCATCCGATGAAGTGTGAGTAGTTTAACTCAGACCTACGGGTCCATAGTTATTAGCTAGATGGCTTCTTCTCTCCTTTTGGATCTCAATACAATGTTCTCCCCCTCTCTTGTGGAGAACTATTCGATGTAATCTTCTTTTTGCGGTGTGTTTGTTGAGACCGATGAATTGTGGGTTTATGATCAAGTTTATCTATGAACAATATTGAATCTCCTCTGAATTCTTTTATGTATGATTGGTTATCTTTTCAAGTCTCTTCAAATTATCAGTTTGGTTTGGCCTACTAGATTGATCTTTCTTGCAATGGGAGAAGTGCTTAGCTTTGGGTTCAATCTTGCGGTGTCCTTTCCCAGTGACAGTAGGGGAAGCAAGGCACATATTGTATTGTTGCCATCGAGGATAACAAGATTGGGTTTTCATCATATTGCATGAGTCTATCCCTCTACATCATGTCATCTTGCTTAAGGCGTTACTCTGTTTTTAACTTAATACTCTAGATGCATGCTGGATAGCGGTCGATGAGTGGAGTAATAGTAGTAGATGCAGGCAGGAGTCAGTCTACTTGTCTCGGACGTGATGCCTATATACATGATCATACCTAGATATTCTCATAACTATGCTCAATTCTGTCAATTGCTCAACAATAATTTGTTCACCCACCGTAGAATACTTATGCTCTCGAGAGAAGCCACTAGTGAAACCTATGGCCCCCGGGTCTATCTTTATCATATTAATCTCCTACTAGTTAGTTATTTCCTTTGATTTTTTTTACTTTGCCTTTATTTTACTTTGCATCTTTATCACAAAAATACCAAAAATATTATCTTATCATATCTATCAGATCTCACTCTCGTAAGTGGCTGTTTAGGGATTGCCAACCCCTATTCGCGTTGGTTGCGACGATTTATTTGTTTTGTGCAGGTACGAGGGACTTGCGCGTAGCCTCCTACTGGATTGATACCTTGGTTCTCAAAAACTGAGGGAAATACTTACGCTACTTTGCTGCATCATCCCTTCCTCTTCGGGGAAAACCAACGCAATGCTCAAGAGGTAGCAGGAAGCCATAAGAAAAAATATCTGATGGTCATGGTAGATAAATTCACTAAGTGGATAGAGGCCAAACCAGTTAAAACAGCCGAAGCCGAACCAGTGATAGACTTTATATCCGGTGTCATACACCGCTATGGTGTCCCACACAACATCATCACCGATAACGGCTCCAACTTGACAGCCGACGGAGTGAAAAACATGGTGTGCTAACCTAGGCATCAAGCTTGATTATGCCTCCGTCTATCACCCCCAAACAAATGGTCAAGTCGAACGAGCTAATGGTCTTATCATGAGTGGCATTAAGCCCAGGCTAGTACGGTCTTTAAAAGAGTCAGACAAACACTAGGTCGAGGAGCTCGACTCCGTACTCTGGGGGCTGCGGACCACGCCCAATCGCACTACCGGTTACACACCATTCTTCATGGTGTATGGCGCGGAGGCTGTTTTGCCCTGCGACATCATTCATGACTCACCTCGAGTGTGCATGTATGAAGAGAGAGAAGCCGATCTTGATCAGCTGGACAGTCTAGATGCCTTGGAGGAGGAGTGCGATGTTGCAAAAGCCCGTTCCGCATTCTATCAATAGCAAGCTCGCACATACCAAAGCAGAGAAGTGCGGGCCAAGACTTATAATGTTGGTGAACTTGTTCTACGCTTGCCAGAAAAGAAAAAGGACAAACTCAAGCCCAAGTGGGAAGCTCCCTTCATTATAGATGAAGTTCTCACTGGAGGTGCGTACCGTCTACATGATGCATCGGATAATCGCTTAGAGCCGAACCCGTGGAATGCGGCCAGACTCCGAAGATTCTACGCCTAGAGCCGGACTCATTGTTCGTTCTCTTTTTCTCCTCTTTTCATATTCTCTCTCTTTAAATTTTTTCTTTAGCTTTATAGCTCTTGTGTGGCTAGACCGCACACTTATGAGGTACACACCCTTAAATGTATACACCCATTATACCTGGGGGCTTCTTTTTTTGAAGCGTATTATCATTTTCTGAGCATCAAGCTCACACATATTTGTCCTTTTATCATATATACCTTTTCTTGGCCATTATATGCACCTTTATGACTTAAGTTTTTGCCAAGCTGGGTTGCCTGGCTCCTATGCTTATGCCCTACATTCCCGTTTGTTCGGCTAGGGCATAAGGGGAGCACCTCTGCGAATGTTACAGCCGGGTCATCCAAACTTGTACCTCAGACTGGGTGAAGCCGAAAGCTAGCATTCTTAAGGGAATAATCGGTCGGCGGACTAAACACATTTTACCTTTGTTGCATCATGAACCCCTGGATATTATATATACTGCAATTTTTTCGAATCACAATTTGGGCATGCACACTAACACATGTCCACCCAAGGAAAGGAACCCTTAACAGAACTATTCTCTCTGGAAGATGTTTCTTACAATCAATAAGTAATATAACATAGCTAGCCGAATACAACTTGTCTGTTCAAGCAACTATGACCCATATGCCTGGTTTCCACGCATACCCCGGTATTCATCGCCGTTCCGGTATTCGGAAACACTCCGCACCTCCAGGATCGGAGGTTGAAGCAAAAAAGGTCGGCCATGATAATCGTTTTACAATTCGGCTAGGGACAAATTTGTCAATTGAAGCACATAGGTACTTAGACTCAAAAAGTTCCTCTTCCTCTAGACCCTCTAACAGGCTGTCTAGTTTACAATCTTGTTGAGAGAACTTGGCGGCCACCTTCACTTGGTCGTACACCAGGCTGACTGGAATTTCCTATCCATCGGATCCTCGATGTCCGACCCAGGCCATATGATTGGGATCAAGTCCGATGTACTGTGTTTTTACCATGGCCCAGGCTTCCCGAGCACCTTCTTGGCATGCCGATATCTTCCATAGCCCGAAATGGCACCGAGCTCCCTTGAATAAATTCTCAAGGTCCTCCATACTTCCTGGAGGAGAATCAGCTGGCCATAAAGCCTTAGCAATGATTCTCATTGCCTTCCGTGCTCGCTCATGCACGTTGGATATCTCTTGTAGGAGGTTGCCTTGAAACCCAGACACCTCTTCTTCGGGCCGCCCAGTCAACACACCTACAGGTATAAACTTGTTACGATTCACATTAGCGAACTATAAGGACAATAAGTTAAAATGCATACTGAATATGCCGCCTCTCAGCTTTTTGTTCTCCTTCAAGGCGTCCACTAGTTGGGCTCGCACATCTTTCAGCTCTTCGCCGAGCTGGGTGTTTGCGTCCTGCAGCTTGTTCTTCTCGTCCCTGGTCCATGTTAGTACATGCTGACCTGCGGCCTCTTGCCTTTCGGCATGTTCTTTGTCCGCCTGGACGGCCTTCAGTTTCTCTTCCAGTTGTGCCACTGATCCTGCCGTTGTAAAATGCAACAGTATTCATTTGCATAAACATGACTGGCACATGATTGTTTTCCGGACAAAAGGAAACATTACCAGTCGGTGCCTCCTTGGACTTCTCCAGTTCGGCAGTAACAACAGTCAGCTGGGTCCGACATTGCTCCAACTCCCTAGATAGCATGTTGTTCTTCTCCGTAAGTTGCTGATTATACACCGATCCTTAAAATCAGTTGCTTCAACTATTTTTAAGTGTCGGGGGATACTGGTATATGCCTATTAAATCTACACAAAATGATCTTACCCGCATATCCTTTGAAAGTTGGCGAGTGGCCCTGGCAAGCCCATCTCGAGCAGCCCGGATATATGCATCTGCCGAACTGAAGGCATTGAATGCCTCTTCAGTAAAATTAGGATCGCGCATAGCTGTCCTTTGGTGCCGATGGTTCATGGCACTCTCCATGTCGGAGTTGGTAACAGATACATTATCCGAATCATCAGAGAGAGGGCAATCCGGCATGGCACCAGTATCGACTCTCACCCTAGAGGCAGGGTCCGGGGTCGGATTGATGGATGTATGTCCGGTGAGGTCTCCGGATATAGTCCGGTGAGTGCCCTTCCTGGAATATGGGGAAGGAGAAGAACGTCACACTTCGACATGTTTGTCACACGGCGTATCAAAAGCTGTACCTTTTCGATGAAGGTCGGAGCTTGGAAGAATCGTTGTCTGCCTTTCTTTTTGAAGATCTGCCTTGTGTCAGCGTACCCTTCTTAAGGGACGATCCCGATGCGGCGTGGTGAGATGAGTGACACCCCTTTTAAAAACACAAGACATTGCAGTGGGTAAAGCATAGTAAGAAAGCTCTTTTTTAGGAGACACCTTCATGGTACTTACGTGGGAGGAAGGGAGAAGGCCGTGGTAATCGGCTATAACGGCCACATCCGTGCCATCATAACTCGATTGATATAAAAACCCCTCCTTGAGCTCTATGGATATGTTCGGATCTTCGTCGAATCCGGGATCTAGGTCCCGATTATGGTCCTCCGGCTGCAGGGCAGGGCTATAAATCTCCGCAACAACTTTCCTCCATTCCTGTCAAGAAATGGTGGGGCTAAGTTCAGCTGGGTACGACTCAGGAGGAGCATTATGTAAAATTACTAAGCGAAGGCTTACCCAGCTGGGAGGATTTTACATGGAAAAGCCATCTTGGCACTTGAGGCGAGTGAATTCCTCTTTGTCCCCCTTAAAAAGATCAACCAACATGGCAGCCAAGGTGACGAAGTTGTCCGGACCCTTACGTCCGCATCGTGATGCGTCGTCTTCTCCGTTGTAGTGCCACATGGGGAGTCTTATGGATTGGAGTGGCTGAACCCCTCGCGTTATTGAAATCACCATTACCTCAATTACGGACAGTCCGTATTGGGCGAGTGTCTTTATCTTGTCCATTAGCATCTGAACCTCCGCACTGTCTTCCTCCTCGAGGCTTCGGGGGTGCCAGCTGTGGCGCTTATTTAATGAAGCATTGGAAAACGCAGGTAGGCCTCCTCGGATTGGGTCAGATAGAACGACGTCTTCAATATAAAACCACTCCAAGGGCCACTCTTCGTATGCCTTCTTTGGAGTGCCGTATAGGTATCCTGTCCCGGCTATACGCCACACTTCGGAGCCGCCCACCTCGAATATGGATCCCTTTTGGGAGCGAGGGATGAGGCAGAAAAGTTTCCTCCATAATTCAAAATGGGCCTCACAACCTAGGAACAGCTCGCAAAAGGCGATGAAGCCCGCGATGTGCAGAATGGAGCCTAGCGTAAGATTGTGCAGTTGGAGGCCATAGTAGTCCAGGAGACCTCGGAGGAAAGGATGGATTGGAAATCCAACGCCTCTTAATAAAAAGGAAACGAAGCACACTCTCTCCCCTTATGAAGGGTTTGGGAAATTTTCCGCCAGGGCTTCGCCAGTAAAGGAGGTTAATCCCGCCCGAACCGGGACTAGATCCGTAGGGGGGGAGGTATCCCTGCATCTGGAGCTTGGTCAGCTGAGCGTGGGATACAGAAAAACTCTCCCAGTCGCCTTTTTGTGGACCGTGGGGGCGGGAAGAAGAACTGGGAGCGCCAACCATGTTTGCGTGGTTTCTTGTGGCAAGCTCTAAGGATTTTGACACCGACAGAGGATCTTCAGCATATACCAGGTTCCTAATTACAAATCTCATCTCCTTGCAATTTGCATTATTTACCATTTGCCTCTCATTTTCCTCTCCCCCACTTCACAAAGATTTGTCGTTTTATTTGCCCTCTTTTTCATTCGCCTTTTTCTCGTCCGATCTCTTGTTTGCTTGTGTTACCATGTGCCTTTTATTTGCTTGCATCTTCGCTTGCTAAAAATCTGTTATTATGGATATTCATCCACTAGCTAATCTTTTCAAGAGACCCAATTATGATGAACCCATTTCTAGTGAATTGAGTTCACTAGATTATCTTTATGAAGTTTTGCGTGAGATTTATGAATCTGAAAATGTGATGAAGTGTTAAAAGAAGGAATTCATAAATTGATTCATGCTAGCTCCTTGGATGAAAACATGATTTCAATGGTGTTACTATAAATTCTATTATTGTCAATTGTGCTAATAATATGCAAAACCACAAGCTTGGGGATGCTAATTTTGCTTTGTCCACTACTTGTTGTAATGATGATGATTGGGGTGATAATGATTATTATGATCTTGAAAATTTATTTAAACCTCATGTTGAATATGCTTGCGATAATATTAAAAGTGGGTTTGGAAGAGTGTCAACATTATCTAAAAATAATCCCACTATTTTGGAAGAGTGTCAACGTTGCATGCATGTGGATCATATAGAGAATATGTTATGTGATAGCTATATTGTTGAATTTGAATATGATCCCACATATAATTATTATCAGAGAGGGAAATATGGTTGTAGAAATTTTCATGCTACTAATTTACCTCTCTTCATGTTGAGATTGTCTATGTTTTATTCTTCTTCCCTGCATATGCTAGTCTTTGCTTGTTTTGATAATTTGTTTTCTTATAAAATTCCTACTCATAGGAAGTATGTTAGACTTAAATGTGTTTGTCACATGTTTCATGACGCTCTCTTTGCATTTCAATTATTATCTTGCGTGTGAGCATCGTTGAAATCTTATGCCTAGCTAGGGGCGTGAAACAATAGTGCTTGTTGGGAGGCAACCCAATGAATAAATTTTATTTTTGCCTTTTGCTTTTTGTTCTTGTGTGTTAGCACAATTATGCTACTGTTATGATTGTGTTTTCTATGTTTTAATTAGTGTTTGTGCCAACTAAAGCCTTTAGGATCTTCTTGGGTGATAGTTGTTTGATCTTGCTAAAAAAATAGAAACTTTATGCTCACGAAATTAATTTTCATTTTTCACCAGAGAGCGATAAAATACCCATTCGACTTGCAGAAGATCAATATACAAATTTCTCAGGCCGTCCTAATTTTTCAGAATTTTTTGAGTTACAGACGTATTCGAAATAGTCAGATTGCTACACACTATTCTGTTTTGACAGATTTTGTTTTCTTTGTGTTGTGTGCTTATTTGATGGCTCTATGGTTTTCTTTGATGAGTTTTTGCCATAGAAAAGTTCGTATACAGTAGATATCATACTAAAACAAAATATGAATTGGTTTGGTACAACACTTATAGTAGTGATTTATTATTCTTATACTAACGGATCTCACGAAGGCTTTGTTGAGTTTTGTGTGATTGAAGTTTTCAAGCTTTGGGTTATCTTACGATGGATGAAGGAAGGCTGGAAGAGCCTAAGCTTGGGGATGCCCCGACATCCCAAGCTATTATCCAAGAATGAGCAACCAACTAAGCTTGGGGATGCCCCTGAGTGGCATCCCCGCTTTCTTCCAACAACCATCAGTATTTTACTCGAAACTATATTTTTATTTGTCACATGATATGTGTTTTGCTTGGAGCGTCTTGTATGATACAAGTCTTTGCTTGTTTTACTTTGTGTTTTAAGTCATCAATCCTTGCTGGACACTCCTATTTGAGAGAGCCAAAATTATTTCATGACTTGTTAGAATTGCTCTCTATTCTTCACTTAAATCTTTTATGAGCCAGGACTTGCTCTAGTGCTTCACTTATATCTTTTTGAGAATGGTGTGCTTAGTATTTTTGAAGAAATGCTCTCTTTCTTCACTTAGATTTATTTGAGAGTTAGTAAAATTTTGAAGAAATTCTCTGTTGCTTCACTTAAATTATTTTGAGAGAAAGAAAATTTGTTATGCTCATGATCTTCACTTATATTTGTTTGGGCTTATGAAAAGAAATACATGAAAATTAGTCCCAAAGTGATAGATATCCAAGAAGGATAAAGGAAAAAATGTCATGAAGATCATTGGACAAAATAAGCTTGATTTTTAGTAATAGTTTTGAGATATGATGATGTGATATGTGAGTCATCTTGATGAGTAATTTTGCTTTAGTAAGAATATTGGTGTTAAGGTTTGTGATTCCCTATGCATGCATGAAAGTCAGTTGGTCATGCAATGAAAATTATATCCTACTTGTGGTGCTTTATTCGGTGTTAATTATGCTTAATGCTTTCCTATGAGATTATCCATTTCTTGGTTGGTCGCTTCCCAATATTTTGCTAGCCTTCACTTTGCACCAAGTATGATCTCTACTTGTGCATCCAAAATCCTTTAAACCAGTTTTTCCACATGAGTCTACTTCATCTACCTATATGTGGTATTCTTTTGCCGTTCTAAGCAAATTTGCATGTGCCATTTCCAATTTTCAAAATAAACTTCTCTTTTGTGTGTTTGTTTCGCTCGCGAAGCGGTGAGGGGTGGCTAATATTTTCCATGCTAGATGTGTTATTCTCAAGATGAGTCTTTATTCACTTATCATTGCATGAGAGTAAGGCAAAGGTATTAGGGATGCCCAGTCCAGAAATGCAAAAAAAAAATTGAATTTACTTTATGTTGTCAAATAATAAATTTCTTGGAAAGTGTTGGCATGGAGGGCACCCGTGGATACGGTTAGCCATGGAGAGTGAATGTTATGGTGGAAAAAGGAATAAGCTTTATTTTCTGTTTGGGAACCACCTATGGCATATCTATCATGGAAAGTGTTGGAAATTCTAAGTCGTTTTCGTTGGTGGGATGGATACACCTCCCAAAAAAAAAATTATCTCTAAGTTTTTCGCTTTGAGCTCTAGCACCTCTACAAATCCCTACTTCCCTCTACGAAGGGCCTTTCTTTTACATTATGCAATTTTTATTTTGAATTTGAGTCTCCATCTTCTCTTATAAAAGCACCAACTAGGAGGCAATATGATCGTGCTTAAGTATTGGGTGTAGTTAATATTCGAGTGTGTTTCTTGAATGGATCAATGTTTGAGCATGATGGGCTAGGGATAACTTATTTTAGCATTGATATTTTGGAAGACATGGTTGCTTGTTAATATGCTTGAGTATCTAAATTATTATGTCAAAACTAGACTATTGCTTTGAATCACATAAAAGTCCAAATGTCCATGCTATAAAGAAAAGAATATGATATGACATGATGAACAGAACTCCACATCAAAAATTCTATTTTTATCACTTACCTACTCGAGGACGAGTAGGAGTTAAGCTTGGGGATGCTAATACGTCTCCAACGTATCTATAATTTTTTATTCTTCCATGTTGTTTTATTATCAATCTTGGATGTTTTATAATCATTTTATATCATTTTTGGTACTAACCTGTTGACATAGTGCCAAGTGCTAGTTGCTGTTTTTGCCATGTTTCTTACATTGCAGAAAATCAATATCAAATGGAGTCCAAATGCCACGAAATTTTACAGAGATTTTTTTATGTCCTAGATGGAAGATATTGGGCCCTGGTTGCACCTGGGGGGATTCCTGAGGAGGGGACAACCCACCAGGGCGCTCCAGGAGGCCCAGGAGCACCCTGGTGGGTTGTGCCCACCTCGGGTGCCTCCCGGACCGCCTCTTTGCTCTATAAATTCCCCAATATTTCCAAAACCCTAGGGGAGTCGACGAAATATTCATCCAGTCGCCACAGAGTCCAGAACCACCAGATCCAATCTAGACACCATCATGGAGGGGTTCATTACTTCCATTGGTGCCTCTCCGATGATGCATGAGTAGTTCTTTGTAGACCTTCGGGTCCGTAGTTAGTATCTAGATGGCTTCATTCTCTCTCTTGATTCTCAATACAATGGTCTCTTGGAGATCCATATGATGTAACTCTTCTGCGATGTGTTTGTTGGGATTGATGAACTTTGAGTTTATGACCATATCTATCTTTTTATATCCATGAAAGTATTTGAGTTTCTTTGATTTCTTTTATGCATGATCTCTTATAGCCTCGTATTTCTTCTCCGATATTTGGGTTTTGTTTGGCCAACTTGATCTATTTATCTTGCAATGGGAAGAGGTGCCCGGTAGTGGGTTCGACCTTACGGTGCTTGATCCCAGTGACAGAAAGGGAACCAACACGTATGTATCGTTGCTACTAAGGATAAAATGACGGCTCTATCCCTACATAGATTTATCTTGTCTACATCATGTCATAGTTCTTATTGCATTACTCCATTTTTTCCGTGAACTTAATACACTAGATGCATGCTGGATAGTGGTCGATGTGTGGAGTAATAGTAGTAGATGCAGGCAGGAGTCGGTCTACTAATCTTGGACGTGATGCCTATGTAATGGCCATTGCCCGGATATCGTCATAATGATTTTAGGTTCTATCAATTGCCCAAAAGTAATCTGTTTACCCACCGTTTGCTATCTTTCTCGAGAGAAGCCACTAGTGAAACCTACGGCCCCCGGGTCTTCTTTCTCATATATTTGCTTGCGATCTACTTTTCCTTTGCATTTCTATTCAGATCTATTAAACCAAAAATACAAAAAATACTTTGCTACACTTATTTTATTTACAATCTATTATTTCAATCTACTACAAATATCTGGCATCGTTACCCTAAAGGGATTGACAACCCCTTTAACACGTTAGGTTGCGATGTGTTGTTATTTGTGTGCAGGTGTTGTTTACGTTGTGTTGCTTGGTTCTCCTACTGGTTCGATAACCTTGGTTTCATCACTGAGGGAAATACCTACTTTCGATGTGCTACATCATCCCTTCCTCTTTGGGAAAATACTGACGTAGTCCTAGCAGACAAGAGTTTTCTGGCGCTATAGTTAGGGAGCAATCACCAGTCTTTTTGTGTACCCGCTTAACTGATATCCTGAAAATGCCTCCTTATGCAAAGTACTTGAAAGACATCATCACCAATAAGAGAAAAATACCGGAAGCTGAAATCTCCACCATGCTTGCTAATTATACTTTTAAACATGGAGTACCTAAAAAACTTGGAGATCTAGGAATACCAATTATACCTTGCTCCATCAACAGTAATTATGTGAAACTGCTTTATGTGATTTGGGAGCCGGTGTTAGTCTTATGCCTTTCTATTTATATAAGAGACTTGATTTGAATAAAGTCACACCTACTGAAATATCTTTGCAAATGGATAACAAATCAACTGCCATACCTATCGGTATTTGTGAGGATGTGCCCGTTGTTGTTGCTAATGTTACTATTTTGACTGACTTTGTTATACTTGAGATGCCCGAGGACGACAACATGTCGATTATCCTTGGGAGACCCTTTTTCAATACTGCAGGGGCTGTTATTGATTGCAATAAAAGCAAGGTCACTTTTCATATCAATGGTAATGAGCATACGGTGCACTTTCCGAAGAAACAATTCCAGGTGAATGGTATTAATGTTATTGAAAAATCTCTGACAATCACTATTGGAGGTTTTCAACTACCTCTACCTACTGTTAGAAATATATATGAAATGCTTATTGTCAGGGACATTCATATCCCCATTGAGGTAACGTAGTGATTTACGAAAGTTCTTTGGTTTCATGCTAATCGATAGTGGTTATTAATGAGACTTGATCAACCTTTTTAATGGATCATTTTTGAGAGGTATGAAGTTGATGAATTTAGTGAGCACTACCTTCTGTCCCTACCTTTTGTTTCCTATTTTTATTACTTAAATAAAATAAAATGCCATGTTTTGTTTATTTTCTGAATTTTCCATGCAATAGAAAATGACCCAAAAATAAAAGTTCTCAGAATGCTCTAAAAAATTAATACGGTTTTTTGAATATTTAAGAATTTTTGGAGCAAATAATATCAGAGGGAGGTGCACTAGGTGGGTTGTGGTCCCCATGTGCCCCTCACTTATCTCTTCATCCCACATCACCACCTACCTCCAGAAAAAATCACCATTGCTCTCTCTCTCTCTCTCTCTCTCTCTCTCTCTCTCTTGTTCTTGCTCTCAAACTTGCGGATTTCGATCTCTTTGTTCAAAGCTCCGTTCCCGAAACTGTTTCGGGGGAATGTTGCTTGGTATGCGACTCCTCCGTTTCACTACTGCAGGATGCTGCTAATGCAACACTACGATCAGAGACCATTCGATGAAACTGTGTGCAATGCAATAATCGCAAACAGTGGTGTAAAAGAACCATAAAAAGGTGCAAAACATTTGCGATGCTGGAGCCATCAAGCACGGTTTAGATTTTAGTTGTGTGTGCGATGCAGGGCATACGTTTCAGTTTAATGAACTATTTGCGACAGGGAGGAACAAAAGAAACGGGCAGCCAGATGAAGGCGTGTGCGATATACAACATACGGTTCACTCGGATGAACTGTTTTTGTTGAGGAGGAACAATAGAAACGTGCAGCTAGATAAAGGTGTGTGCGATTGAGGGCATACACTTCAGAAGGATTAATTGTTTGCGAATAGGCAACAGAACAGAAACTGGTCAGCCAGATCAAAGTGTCTCCGATTATTAGCAAAAAAAGTGTCTACGAGTGATGGCATACACTTCACATGGATGAACTGTTTGCGATTAGCCACAACAAACTGAAACAATTAGATAGATCAATGTGTGTGCGCTAGACGGGCACACACATTCTAATTAAAAGAAGTGTGTGTGATGGTAATAACGAGCGCGCATGGTTGTTGGAACAAGACGTGTGCGGACTTTGCCTATTGCAGTGCACCCTATGGTGCAAACGCCATGTACGTGGCCGAGAAGATGTACGTGTCCACGTTACGCCTTTCGAGAATAGTGCCGCGCTTAAAATCGTCAGTAAATTTTGAGCCTACGTCCCGTCACATTCCAAATTGCAAACCTGTTCACACCAATCAAAACCTAAGCAGTTTCCCACTTAGGAGCGTATTAGTATTCGGTTATAAATACTACTACTCCAAGATGACTGCACATTCCTCCTCAACTCCTCATCCACAAAAACAAACAAGTCATTCATCATCGTTCCCTTGCGTCTGCTGTCATGGTTCTAAGTCTGACAGTACAATAGGGGGTACGTAGGAGGAGGCAAGATCCTAGCTACGATGAGGTTGTGCACACAAGATTTACGAGTTCAGGCCCTTCTCGGAGGAAGTAAAAGCTCTACATCTCGGTGCCCAGAGGCAGTCGACTAGATTATGCATGAAGTTACAGGAGGTGCGAACCCTTGTGCTAGTGGAGGGGGGTGGCTTATATAGAGTGCGCCAGGACCCCAGCAAACCCACGTTACAAGGAGTTCAATGTACATATAAATGATCATTGAGTGAACGCCTGACGGTTGCCATCCTGAATGACTTTAGATCTTCTGTACTCTGAGTGGTTTTTGGTATGGTCGAATGATTACATCCTGGTCGAATGGAATTGGGTTATCCGAATGGAATTGTTGGTCGAGTGGGTTGCACTCTGAGGTGATTTCAGTTGGTAGATGTTACTGTTCTTTGAATGTCTTTGACTCTAGGGCAGTGTCCTGGGAAGGGTGTCTAGGTTAGGCCCATTACCCTACCCTAGGTACATGTTATCATCATTAGCCCCCGAATGGATTGAGGCCTGAGTGGAGAAGGGGTTGAAGGTGGCTCCGATCCGATTTTTATGCTTCGCAGGCATTTTACCTGGGTCGGCGAACCGTGTTGAAACTTAAACTTTATTTTCAGTTGCCTTGATCCATTCAAAGTTTGTCGAGTGAACTTATACTGATATGCTTCGAGCATTGGAATGGTATGAAATCTTTGGTGTGATTTCTTGCACTGCCATTCCCGGATCTCACGGGATTCAAAATTTGGAGAAGCGCGCGGGATGGAGAGTGCCGCAGTAAATGGAACTGATTAGGCAGGGGTGCCTCGATTCTTGCGCCACCTTTTCCGCCACGTACCAAGCGCGTGACTGTTGGAGGATTTGATAGGATCGCCCAGGCCCACCAGTCAGCCACTCAGAAGCGGGCGTATATAAGGCGTTGGGGTCGATGTATTTTGCACAGTGCGCCTCATTCCCTTTCTTCCTCCTCTGCATCTCCACCGCATTTGCCTCCACTTCCGACGCCGCAGCCCTGACCGTGCGCCATCTGCCGCGATGGGAAAGTACAAGACAGCGGCCCTGGAGCATGCGAAGAAGGCGACGACGACGGTGAAGGGCAAGAAGACGAGTCGGAGGGGGGGTCGTCGTCAAGGTCTGGCCTACCGCCTAGCTGGATTCAGGGTGACTGGATTCGGTCCACGATCCAGAAGGAGGATATGGAGGACCTGGTCGAAGGGGGCTTGATTGCCCATGGATCTTGGAGCTTGGCAGGAAGCGAGACCGAGCCGCGGCCGCAGGAGGGTGAGTGCGTCCTCCCCGCGACTCATGTTGACCATGGTTTCTCTTTGCCTCCTCATCCTTTTTCCGGAGTTTCCTGAACTTCTTTGGAGCCCAACTTCATCACTTTTCCCCCAACACCTTCACATACCTCCCTGCATTTGTTCCTATATATGAGAATTTTCTGGGTTGTCAACCGCATTGGGGCCTCTTCAAACACATCTTTACCTGTCGCTCCCAATCTATGAAAAAGGCTAATCCGAGTGATGAGAGGACACACGTGATTCAGACGTGTGGAGGTCTAGGGATTCGGACGAGGGATAGGAGTACTTTTCCAGCTACGACTCTTCCCGATTCAGTTAGGGGGTGGCAGTCGACCTGGTTTTATTGTAAGGACCAACCGACCCCTGGCTAGTCGACTGGCCTTCCTCCCTTTTCCATGGAGCGGGTCCAGCAGCCCTATTCCTTGAAAGTGACTCCAGCAGAGAAAGCTGAGGTGAACATGTTAGTCGATCCCCACTCCAGAGCCCGGTGAGTGGGTTGTATTCATCCCTCACTTCCTCCGCGGACTAGGGTTTCCCCTCCACCCCTTTGTTCGCGGTCTCATGTTCTACTACGGGCTAGATTTTCACGATCTGGCCCCGAACTCCTTTCTCCACACCTCGGCATTCATCGCCATGTGTGAGGCATTCCTCCGCATCCCCCCACACTTTGTCTTGTGGCTCAAGGTCTTTAACGTGAAGCCGAAGGTGGTTGACGGGGAGCACGCAGACTGCAGAGGTGCCATGGTGAGCAAGCTTCTGAACATCACCTGGCCAAAAGGGGCCTTCGTGGAGACTATCAAGATATGGCAGCAGGAGTGGTTCTACAACACCGAACCCCGCGACACCAAGTGGTCGGTCGCTCCTGTCTTCAGATCCAGACCCCCACTGTGGCTTGTGTCATGGACCAACAAGGGTCTGGACTGGGGATCATTCGACGAGGTGTTGACGCTGCAAAAGCGCATCAAAGGTATCATAGAGAAGAACACAAACCTCACCGACGTGATCCAGGTGATGCTCATCCGTCGAACCCTTCCTTGCCAGCTCCGGTCTCTCCGTATGTGGGAGTTCAATCCGGAAGGGCCGTGGACCCTGCAGCGGTTCTTCGACATGACGCATGAGGCGATATAGAAGCTACTCTTCAAGACTCAAAAGTCGTGACCAGAGACGTCCGAGGACATCAGCCTCGATTGCAATCATCCGGCCTCCCCGGTAAGTGCTAATTTCTGAACATAACTTAGTTCGTCAATCAAAGGGTGCATTGAGAATTCTATCCTCTAAACAAGGCTGGACAAAGGAGGCGGAGTGGATTAGATGTCCAGCTGCACTGTCCGAAAACCCAACTAATCCTCTATTAATGAGGATGCTGGTCCCGACGTGGGAGAAAAAGGCCAAGAAGAAGAACAAGGAGGCCAAAGATGGCCTCCATCGTAAAGGTACCTCAGACGCAGTGTGCGGAAAGACCGAAACTCACTCCTCCCATGAGGAGGATGAAGATGAAGAGGAGACGGAAAGCAATTCTTCCCCGAGGGGAAGAAAGAAGAAAAGGGCGGCTTCCGAAGACCCAGAGGTGGAGGCACCCAAAAGGGGGCAAATATCCCTCCCCGATGGCTCGGATTCGGACGCCGAAGCTATCCCCGAGTGGCGCCCCCGGTCGAAGCCCCTTGCCGCATCGTAAGTATCCGAGGACGCCTTACATAAGTCCAATCTTTATAAGTGTGGTCTAACATATTGTATGATGTAGTCCGGCCCGCGATCTCCCCCAACAATCATCGGAGGGGAATTCTTTGGATCTGGGGATGATGGAGCGCGAGTCGTCCCCGCGAGCCTCCCCGCCTATCACCACGGACGACGCCGAAGTGTTGTCCCAAAGGGCCTCTCCGGGCAACAGAGCGGTGCAGGAGGCCATCAAAACAGCGCCAGAGGGTCATGTCGTGGCTGTTGAGAACACGAGGGAGCAATCCCCGTGGAGTCTGACGGCGGGAGCCTTGACCAGTCTGGCCCCAGTCGAACACCGTTCCGGAAACCCAAGTGTCTCTGGAACCAAATAAGCGGCCCCCTTCGAAGGGGGCAGTGCCAACTCCAATGGCGACCTCCACTAATCCAGAGGTGTCGAACATACTGATTGAGGCACTGCAACATGCTTCCATCGTGGAGGAGCACCACACCCTAATGGGTGTGGTGGTTAAAAAGGTTCACTCCGCTAAGAGCGGGTTGAACGAAGCCTTCACTAGCGTGCTAACAGGCTTCGAGGTTGGCAATGTAATATTCTTGGACGCTTTCCATATGAAAAATATTCCTGTATATAGATAGTAGCCTCTGAGACTCTGTTTGGCTTTTGAAAAGAGGCCGAACAGAGGATCGATAACATTCGCAGGAGATAATGTACTTTTCTATGTTGAGAAGCAAGCTTCACTATTAGCGGCAACCGCCTAGGCCACCGAAGTGTCCGAGCTTAAGCATAAGCTGAGGCTGGCCGATGAGGATCTCGTCCGCATCAACAAGAGGTTTGATGAAGCGCAAGGTATATTTCAGAATATCTCGTTCATGCATATATGAATATGCAGATTCTGAGTCGAAGCTTATGTGCTGCCATGTGTATGATTGCAGGCAGTGCTGCTGCGGTCGAGACCCTTAGGGGTGAACTTGCCCAGGCCAAGGAGCAGGCAAGGGTGAACAAAGCGGCCGAGGACTTGAAGTCCAAATAGGTCGTCCGCCGCCAATACGAGGAGCGGGTGACCGAAGTGGAGCAAGCGCTCAAGGATGCCACCAATAAGTGCGAGTCCCTAGAAGAGAAGAATAAAGCCCAGGCGACCGACCTTGCCAAGGCTCTTCAAGGGGCCGAGGAGGCACGGGCTGAATCCCGAGCAACACGTGAGGAGATGAAGCGGGTCGGGCAGATAGCGGCTGGTAAGCCCTTTCTTTTATAGAGTAAATTCGGCAATCAAAAGTATGCCTTGCTTACTTGACTGTGGAGTGCTTCAGATACCTTTGCGGATCTTCCGAAGAGTGCCGCCAACGCCACACAGTTTTTCTGGGCCCAGGAGTACACGACGGAGAAGCTATTCTAGTCACAGTTCGCGGCACAGGAGCGCCCAGCGCTGTTAAATGACCAGATGGCGCAGTGGGCCGAGCTGCATAGGGTGTCCGAGTTGGCCATGAGGGACGTTATAGTCCGGCTATGGCCAGCCGAACCCGTCCCAAGCAGCTATTTCAGCATGGTGCAACGACTCGCCGACATGCTGCCCCGAATTGATGCAGTCAAGCGGTCGTCATGTATAGAAGGTGCGTGGCTAGCCTTTGCCCGTGTCAAGATGCATTGGGCGAAAATGAAGGCCGCCGTCATGGCAGTTGAGGGTCCGCCCAGAGGCAAGGACCACCGCAAGCCGGAGCGCTATTTTGAAGACGTCCTAGAGGGTGCTTGCTTGATAGAGGGCCAGTGCTCGAAGGATATTATGTTCGAATGAATGTATCCGAACTGCTCAAGCGTTGTATTATAAACCAAGGCTTCGTAATATATTTATGCTTTCATCCGAACTAGATACCTCCCGTGCGGCCGTATTTTATTATTCTTGAAAGTTTGCCATTCGTCGGCTTCAGCCCCCACATAGATGCTACGGGGGTGTTCATAATAACATGTAATCACTCTTGACCCAACGTCTTGGTTCGTAAAGGAGGTGACTTACGTAACGAACCAGGCGATTAGACTATGCGGCTTTAGCACTTTCACTTAGCCACAGGAGTTTGATTGTGGGGCTAAGAACTAGCCCCTGGTGCGCATGCGGCTGCCCAAACTAGGATGCCTTAGGCGCGTGACCGACTCGAAGTCACAAAAGATTTGTATTAAGTCACCAAATAGCTGACCAGCTCTCGCCGTATCATGACAGTCAGTTTTTGGCTTTCTCTACTGAGGTGTTTGACCGGACAAACCAGAAACACAATCATAGTAGTTCTCCCTTTACTACCTTAGACGAACAAGCAGAACGTAAGGTGGCAACCACAGGAGCCGGGCAACCCAACTATTGACCAATGATGTCGAACCTCCATGACGGATACTGGTCGGATGGTCTCTGCGATCAAAAGTGATCGGACAGGCTGACCATGGGTTGAATTTAGGGGCGACTGGCTCTATGGCGTAGACGTCCCTTAATGCGCTCTTGCGCTCCCGCTTAGGGATATGAGTATGTAGATCATATTCACCGTTTTGAACTTGAGGCGGGGGGGGGGGGTTCTTTTGTCCCCCTGTGTTCGGTGGGCGAGGCTCTTCATCATCGTCCTCGCTGGGCGGTCCTTTCCCCTTATGCTCGGTGTTTAGCTTACCAGCCTGTTTAAAGACCCAACATTTTCTATTGGTATGATTGGCAGGCTTGTCAAGGGTTCCATGAATCTAGCAAGGCCGATCGAGTATTCTGTCCAAACTAGATGGACCATCCTTGTTTCCTTTGAATGGCTTCTTCCGCTAACCGGGTTTAGAGCCACTGAATCTGGCATTGACCACCATATCTTCTATATCTTCATTATTGTTTTGATGCTTGTGTTTGTTGCACCATGGCTTGCCTTGCCATCTCTGGCTTCGGAGGTGCCAGGGTTGCTAGTGCTGTTGCTTCTACGACCTAGCCAGCTATCTTATCCCGCGCAAAAGCGGGTCATAAGTGCGGTGAGAGCTGCCATAGACTTCGGCTTTTCTTGGCCGAGGTGTCGGGCAAGCCACTCATCACGGACGTTGTATTTAAAGGCCACGAGGGCTTCAACATCTGGAAAATCGACAGTTTGGTTCTTTTTAATTAAGAACTTGGTCCAGAGTTTCTGGGTTGACTCTCCGGGTTGCTGAACATAGGTGCCTTGGAACTTGTCTATAAATGCATCCTCCAGATCTTCCCAGCTACCAATAGAGTTTTCTGGGAGGCTGTTTAACCAGTGCCATGCTGGTCCCTTGAGTTTTAGGGGGAGGTACTTGATGGCATGGAGATCGTCACCGCAAGCCATGTGAATGTGGAGAAGAAAATCTTCGATCCATACTGTGGGATCCGTCGTACCATTGCATGATTCAATGTTCACGGGTTTAAACCCTTTTGGGAACTGGTGCTCCATTACCTCATCAGTGAAGCATAAGGGGTGTGCGACGCCTCTGTATCGGGCGACGTCCCGATGCAATTCAGATGAAGTCTGTATGCGGTTTTCGGCCCTGGTGAGGTTATGCCTGTCAGGCCAAGCTTGACGCTCATCTTCTCATATTGGGCCGCGCCCCCTTGATCCATAGATTGATCTGGTTTGTCCTGCTCTATTATTCAGGTCTTGTCGTATATCGTAGGTGTATCTTGGAGTCGTTGTCTCTCTGCCCTTACAGCGAGGTGGAGCGGGTTGGCGTTCAGCGTGGGTGGCTGCTTTGTCACGCCCATGTGGTGGCTGATCTGGTTCATCGGCGCGGTCATGTTTTGACGGGTATGGCTTGATGGACTCGTCGTCGAACTGTGGCAGTAGCCGGCGCTTCGGATAAGTTTTAGTTGGGCGTTGAAGGCCATATTCTTCGGCAGCTAGGACCTGAGTCCATCTGTCATTGAGCGTATCTTGTTCGGCTTGGAGCCGTTGCTGCTGCCTTTTTAGGCTACTTGCACGGGCGATTAGTTGGCTCTTAAAGCGCTCCTACTCAACTGGTTCCTCTGGCACGATGAAGTCTTCGTCACCATGACTCACATTGTCCTCGGAGAGCGGTAGATAATTACTGTCCTCCGAGTCCTCGTTCCCGACCGGATCGTTGGGGTTAACTTGCCCATCCTCCACATCATCTTGTTCGGATGTGGGCTTTAAGGGGGCTTCGGGGACTTTGGCACCCTCCGAAGTGTTATCATCTTCGGTGCCGGTATTACTGTCTTTGCCACGACGCGATTTTGAGCGGCGTCGCTGACGTCGACACTTTGGCGGTGCCTTAGCAGGCTTGTCCTCCACTGGATCCTTCCTGTCGTCATCCTCGTCTTCTTTGGGTGTGTCCACCATATACACGTCATATGTGGCGGTGGCCGTCCAACGTCTGGTAAATGGCGGGTCTTGGCCTTGTTCTTCTCCGGCATCGTCGTCCATGCCGTCGATGTCTTCGAAGGCATAGTCCAGCATGTCAGTTAAATCTTCAACATTGGCTATGAAGTAGGTGGTGGGTGGGACGTAAAATACCCCGCTCTCAGCCCCTAGTCCGGGTTGGGCGTAGTTCGAAAATGATTCTTTTGTAATGGTGAGGGATCACATTAAGTCCAGAGCCTTGTTTAATAGCAAGGTTTGTACAGGGAAACAAGAGTCCACGGGGCCGGCCAGGGCAAAGACCTCCTAGCATGCTTGCTTGGAACGGACTTCGAGAGTTCGAATCCGGAATCTAGGGGCGAGTCCGACCTTTCAATGATAGGCGGAACCCGGTCTAATCCTGAATTTGCCATGGACACAATCGCCTCCAGGTCCTTAATAATGCGGTTCGCAGCAGAGAGTCCGGTGGGCTCCAAGCTCCCATCTTTGGACCTAGTGGTTTACTCCATATCTGAGGCCAGAGCAGTGGTCGGGGCCGCGAACCCTTCAAAGATCAGGTCTGCTCGGATATCAGCGACATAATTTAGGTTCCCGAAACTGATCTGATGACTAGGGGCGTAGCTATCGATCTGTTCGAGGTGGCCAATCGAGTTGGCATGCAGAACGAAGCCACCGAATATAAAAATATGGCCGAGGAGGTAAGCTTCCCCGAAGACGGCATCATTGTAGATGATTGAATGAGCCATCAAGCCTTATGTTGACGACACAGTGTAACTCTCAATGAAAGCACCAATGTCGGTGTTAAAACCGGCAGATCTTGGGTAGGGGGTCCCGAACTATGGGTCTGAGGATCGAAGGTAACAGGAGGCAGGGGACACGATGTTTACCCAGGTTTGGGCCCTCTTAATGGAGGTAATACCCTACTTCCTACTTGATTGACTTTGATGAGTATAGGGGTTACAAGAGTTTATCTACCTCGAGATCGTAATGGCTAAACCCTAGATGTCTAGCCTGTATGATTTGTCTTAGCCTCTATTGACTAAACCCTCCGGTTTATATAGACACCAGAGGGGCCTAGGGTTGTACAGAGTCAGTTTACAAAGAAAGGAAACTACACATCCTGACGCCAAGCTTGCCATCCACGCAAAGGAGAATCCCATCCGGACATGGGGGAAGGCCTTCTATCTTGTACCTTCACGGCCCATCAATCCGGCCCATGTCACATAGCCCGGACGCCCGCGGATCCCCTAATCCAGGACTCCCTCAGGAGCCAAAGAATATTTGCAAGTATTAGCAGCTGAGTTGTCAATTCAACCACACCTAGAGATTAATTATCTATAGCAAAGTGATCAGTAGCAAAGTAGTATGATAGTTTTGATAGTAGTAGTAACAGTAATAGCAATAGCAATGATTTTGTAGCAAGTATAATAGTAACAGTAGCAGTAGTAACTTAGCAAGAGCAATATGAGAGAAATTTGTAGGCATTGGATCGGTGAATTCGTTGGATGAGATTTTGTCTAGAATATGCATGAGTGTGCATATCATATATTAAAGAAGAAAAGGGTGAAGAAACCCTCCACAAGGTTTACATACTAGTTATAAGGCCCATGGACCTCCACATCACATACTCTCTCTATTAGGAGCTACCCCCCGCCTACCTGCCTAGATATCCTACCAAAGAAGGAGTCGAGATCACACTTAAGTAGTCATGCCGACCTCCAAATCCGTCCTTCGCGCTCAATGTTCCAAAGCAGTGGTTGAAGTGATGGTGTTTCTCCATCAAAGACTATCGCATTGCGGTGCTTCCACAGTTCCCATAAACCTAGCGTAATGATGGGCTTTAAGTCTTTGGTGGAAATATGATTCGCCACACGGGGGGAGCACCAGTCCACCAAAGTATCATCCATAGCCGAGGCCTGCGATGTATCTCCCAGAGTGTTCCAAAGCCATAGCCATATAGTTCGTGCAAAGAAGCAGGTGAGTAGGATGTGATTGATCATCTCGGCCTGCTGGTTGTAGAAGGGGCATAATGCTTGGTGAGGTAGCCCACGTCTTGCCAAACGGTCAGAGGTCTAACAGCGATTCCCCATGGCCAACCAAGCGAAGAAGCGACATTGTAGGGGTGCCATTTGTTTCCAAACAAACTCCGCATATGGGGCCACTTCTCGTCCCATGAACTTTGCCTCGTACATTGACCGGATGGAGTAGGTCCCATTGCCCTCCCAGGCCCAGCATATGATATCCTCCCTCTCGGCATGCAATTCCACCTCTGCCACTGATACGTCTCCAACGTATCTATAATTTTTTATTGTTCCATGCTATTATGTTATCCGTTTTGGATGTTTAATGGGCTTTATTATACACTTTTATATTATTTTTGGGACTAACCTACTAACCAAAGGCCGAGTGCAAATTGCTGTTTTTTGCCTATTGAAGTGTTTCGTAGAAAAGGAATATCAAACGGAATCCAAATGGAATGAAACCTTCAGGAGTGTTATTTTTGGAACAAACGTGATCCACAGGACTTGGAGTAGACGTCAAGAAAGGAGCAGGGAGGCCACGAGGCGGGGAGGCGCGCCTGCCCCCTAGGCGCGTCCCCCACCCTCGTGGGCCCCTTGCAGCTCCACCGACCTACTTCTTCCTCCTATATATATATCCATATACCCCAAAAACATCCAGGAGCACCACGAAACCCTATTTCCACCGCTGCAACCTTCTATACCCAAGAGATCCCATCTTGGGGCCTTTTCCGGAGCTCCGCCGGAGGGTGAATCGATCATGGAGGGCTTCTACATCAACACCATAGCCTCTCCGGAGGGTTTACGACAGACCTTCGGGTCCATAGTTATTAGCTAGATGGCTTCTTCTCTCTCTTTGGATCTCAATACAAATTTCTCCTCGATCTTCTTGGAGATCAATTCGATGTAATTCTTTTTGCGGTGTGTTTGTCAAGATCCGATGAATTGTGGGTCTATGATCAAGATTATCCATGAACAATATTTGATTCTTCTCTGAAATCTTTTATGTATGATTTGTTATCTTTGCAAGTCTCTTCGAATTATCAGTTTGGTTTGGCCTACTAGATTGATCTTTCTTGCAATGAGAGAAGTGCTTAGCTTTGGGTTCAATCTGCGGTGTCCTTTCCCAGTGACAACAAGGGCAGCAAGGCACGTATTGTATTGTTGCCATCGAGGATAAAAAGATGGGGTTTATATCATATTTCTTGAGTTTATCCCTCTACATCATGTCATCTTGCCTAATGCGTTACTCTGTTCTTATGAACTTAATACTCTAGATGCATGCTGGATAGCGGTCGATGTGTGGAGTAATAGTAGTAGATGCAAAATCGTTTCGGTCTACTTGTTGTGGACGTGATGCCTATATACATGATCATGCCTAGATATTCTCATAATTATGCACTTTTCTATCAATTGCTCGACAGTAATTTGTTTACCCACCGTAATACTTATGCTATCTTGAGAGAAGCCACTAGTGAAACCTATGGCCCCTGGGTCTATCTTCCATCATATAAGTTTCCAATCTATTTTACTTTGCAATCTTTACTTCCTATCTATATAATAAAAATACCAAAAATATTTATCTTATTATCTCTATCAGATCTCACTCTCGTAAGTGACCGTGAAGGGATTGAAAACCCCTTTATCGCGTTGGTTGCGAGGTTCTTATTTGTTTGTGTAGGTGCGAGGTGACTTGCGCGTAGTCTCCTACTGGATTGATACCTTGGTTCTCAAAAACTGAGGGAAATACTTACGCTACTTTGCTGCATCACCCTTTCCTCTTCAAGGGAAAACCAATGCAGTGCTCAAGAGGTAGCAACCACACTTCCCCAAAGCCGCATGTATTCCTCTATGTTTTCTAGCCCTAGGTTGGGGCCAACATCTGTAGCCCAAGTACTGCCCATGAGAGCGTGTCGTACTATGTGTGACTTCTTGATGTGAGGAGCCACACCATCATATATGTGTGGTGCCACGTGCTGAAGTCTGCTGCCATGGAGCCATCTATCCTCCTAGAACAAGACTATATCCCCGTTGCCAACGATTGCCTGCGTTGCTGCCTAGAAGGTCTCTTTTGCTTGGGAGCTGACGTCGATCTCAAACTCCGCCCATGGCCGTTCTTTATCAGTGCGTTTCAAACATAGCCACCGCGCTTGTAAAGCGGAGTTCAGCCAACTTAAGTTGGGGATGCCGAGGCCCCCTGCCCATTGAGGGGTACACTCCTGCTCCTAGGCCACTGAGCAATTCCTATCGTGCGCCTCACGCTTGGCACACCACAAGAAGCCAGAGCAAATCTTTCCCAGTGATTGAATTGTCTCCGCGGGTAGGTCAAGGGCCCTGAGGGCGTATATCTGGATAGCACATAGCACAGATTGAACAAGAAGTAGCCTGCCGTTCTTAGGTAATGAAGTACCTCTCCAAGTGGCAACTTATTCGCCAGTCGATCGACGAGATAGCTAAACTGTTGTGCCATTTGTTTCCTGATACTTAATGGCAGTCTGTGATACGTGCACGGGAAGGAGCCAATCATGCAGCCAATTATCTCATGTATCATATCTTTCTGGCTATCCGAGCGTTGGATAGGCATGGCCACACTTTTTTGGAAGTTCATGTGCAAACCAGAGGCCATCCCGAAAGCCTCAAGAATTTGTGCACAGCAACGCAGCTCCACCTCTTTCGGTTTTAGGAAAATCATCACATCGTCCGCATAAATTGAGAGACGCTGATGCAGGCCTCGATGAGTAAGTGGTTCTAGCAAACCCAACATCCTGGCCCTCACAAACATCTTGTGCAATACTTCCATGGCGATAATGAAGATCATCGATGAAACCAGATCCCCTTGCCGCAATCTTTTCCTAGGCGCAATTGGCCTTCCGGGAGTACCATTGATCAGAACACGTGTAGAGGAGGTAGCCAAGAGTCCAAAAATCCGTCCAATCCACCTTGATGTGAAACCCATCGCTGTCGGTGTCAAAACCGGTGGATCTCGGGTAGGGGGTCCCGAACTGTGCGTCTAAGGCGGATGGTAACAGGAGGCAGGGGACACGATGTTTTACCCAGGTTCGGGCCCTCTTGATGGAGGTAAAACCCTACGTCATGCTTGATTTATTCTTGATGATATGGGTGTTACAAGAGTTGATCTACCACGAGATCGGAGAGGCTAAACCCTAGAAGCTAGCCTATGGTATGATTGTATGTTGTCCTACGGACTAAAACCCTCCGGTTTATATAGACACCGGAGGGGGCTAGGGTTACACAAGGTCGGTTACAAAGGAGGAGATATACATATCCGTATTGCCTAAGCTTGCCTTCCACGCCAAGTAGAGTCCCATCCGGACACGAGACGAAGTCTTCAATCTTGTATCTTCATAGTCCAATAGTCTGGCCAAAGGATATAATCTGGCTGTCCGGAGACCCCCAAATCCAGGACTCCCTCCGTAGCCCCTGAACCAGGCTTCAATGACGATGAGTCCGGCGCGCAGTGTTGTCTTCGGCATTGCAAGGCGGGTTCTTCTCCAATTTTCAAGTGTTCATAAGCAGTGTCCAGCTCCATAAATGTTGAACCTCTTGGCTTTTGTGCCCAATAAGGGCTTTCTCCCACGCGTCGAATGAATACGAGGCACCAGGGCATTTTTACATTCGCCTCTCTAGCCAGATAAATAAATTGTCTATTAAAGGGATGGGGATTCTTAGATCCGATCCATACCATCCTCCCCCAGCGAGAATCCATCAGAGCGCGTTTCGGAAAGATCCATTCCAGCATGGCCGACCTCCGCAGCTCCTCCTCCCGCCCCCGTAGCCCTAAGCCCGGTGATTGGGAGAGGTGTTCAGTCCCGCACAGTCGATTTGTTGAACTGCAGACTAAGGGATTTCTCCCTCCGGCGTATATGGTGCCCGTTCGAGCCGGGCTTGCCACCTACAATGGCGGGGAGCAAGCGGAGAGCTTTCCCTGTCCCTCCATGGGGGAAAGGGTCTGCCTTGTTCCTTATTTACTAAGGGGACTCGGATTTCCAATTCATCCGTTCCTCCACGGGCTCCTGGAGTTCTACGGCCTCCAATTACACAATCTCACCCCTGCCTCCATTCTACATATCCCCGGCTATGTTGCTCTCTGCGAGTTGTTCCTGGGCTGCGAGGCTCACTTCGAGCTGTGGAAAAGACTATTTTGCCTCGTCCCTCGCATACAGAGGAGATCACTTTATCAAGTGGGCGGATCCGAAATATGGCGCATCGCTGATACCGGATACATGTCCGGTACCCCGAAGAAGTCGTCCAAAGACTGGCCTTCCGAATGGTTTTATATGGAGGACGTTCCCCTTCTGGACCCTGTTCGGCGGGGTCTTCCTGAGTTCAACAATGCTCCTCTGAAGAAGCGCCGAAGTTGGCGCCCATGGAGCCCACAGGCGGAAGACAACAGAGAAGTCCTCTATCTGATGAACCGGATCAAAGCACTGGCTCAATCAGGATTGACAATAAATCGAAGTTATGTCGATTTGCATAATGCGGGGAGTGCAACCACTTCAATACCGTGGGCACCCCTTGTGGTGTTATAACGGGGCGGATGACGCCACCCACTGTGGGTGTAAGGGTCCAGACAATGTTGCTGCTTTAGCGAAAATTCTGTCCAAATTGTTGAAGGGTGAGGAAGAGGAGTTCACCCGCATCAAGCCACGGGATGGATTCTCCATGTAAATCCTCCAAGCTGTGAAAGTTATATCTCCCTGCTCCCATTTTTCCCGCATTCTTTGTCGTAAGTATGCACCTTGCCACTTTGCGGCAGGAACTGCGAAAAGCCATAAAGGAGGTCACCAGCCCTTCTCCACAACCAGAGGACCCTGACCGGGCCCTCGACTCCGGACTTGAAGAAGATTCAGTTATATTCGTGGAGCTGATAGACCGGCATTTCTATCAGTTAAGCTGCGACGATGCCATGGTGGCCATTACGGCCGACTATCCCGGACTGCTCCCTGCATCGCAAGTAAGAAAAACCAAAAATCCCAACTCCAAAACTAGGATCCCCTTTTAGGCACTTCACCCACCATATACACATGGAATCTTTTACAGGGAAGGTATTCAGGACGCCCTGCCGAACCCGCAGCAACTCGCCAACAAGAGCCACCGAGGCCGGGTAGGCCAAAAAGGAAGGCGGTCAGGACGGAGACGCCAGTGCAAAGGTATAAGAAAAACCCCATTTCGTGGTTGTCGTCTTTCTCAAAATGTAATGACGCCCGCGTTTGTTTAACAGAAAAAACGCTCGCCGGAATATGTCCGACGATGTTGCCAATCACGCTTCCACCAGTCGGGCGCCAGGACCGGACATGGAGGCAGAAGCCGATATGGGGCAGGTGCCGGATAATCCCCCTATAGAGGATGCGGATAGATTATCTGCTACAAACTCAGAAGTGGAAAGCGCCATGAATCATAGGCGCCGCCGGGCCGTACTCCATGACGCTTGTTTCTCAACAAAGGCGTTTGATGCCTTCAATTCTGGAGAGGCGTACCTCTGTGCTGCTCAAGATGGTCTAGCCAGAGCCATAGATCAGTATGTAAAGGATGTACGGGTGAGTAAATCTTACAATTTATATGTATCAGTAGCCCCTGAGACTTGAAACAGTTAGCATAACTGATTTAAGGATCATCTTTATTGTGCAGGTTCTTACAGAGAAGAATACTAGGTTGTCACAGGAGCTGGAGGAATGCAAGACCCAACTGCGGGCTGCTGTGGCCACATTGCGGGAACCGAAAAAGTCACCTGCTGGTAACATTTACTTTAAGGAATGATGGTTACCATATAACATGCGGCATGGCTGCAGATCTAACAACAGATGTTGCAGATGAATCCGGAGAGAATCCGGAGGACCAGCATGTTATGCGACAGCTAGAGGCTGGCAAACGCGTGCTGACTGAGGTTAGGCGGGAGAAAAACAATCTCCAAGATGCCAATATTAAGCTGAGCATGGAACTAAAAGACGTTCGGGACCAGCTTGCAGACTCCGAGAAGGAGAATAAGCGGCTTCAGCGCGGCATTTTCAGTAAGTGCTTGAACGAATCCTTTTAAAGGAGTTCGGCGAAGAAGCCGACTAACAGCGTTATGTCTGTAGGTATGCTGATGGGTCGTCCCACGGAGGAAATGCGCGGGTCTGCGGGTGATCTTCTGTCCGAGCTATCACATCTGCACGAACAAGTTCGGCAGGTGATGCAGGGTGTTGCCCAGGCCTTGTGGCCGTCCGTCTCCCTGCCTGAGGGCGTTGCCGAGCTTGCGGAGAAGCTCAAGGGAGCACGGCGGCGCTTCCGATTATGGAAGATATCAGCCTGCCGACAGGGTGCTAGAGAAGCCTGGGCCATGGTGAAGACGCGGTATACCAAGGCAGACCCAGATCACATGGCCGAGGTCGGACCTGTGGGGCCCGACAGAAAAGAGATCCCCGTTAGCTTAGTTTATGGGCAAGTAGAATTAGCCGCAAAGTATTCTCAACAGGATTGTAAGCTAGGCCGCCTGTTGGATGGTATAGAAGAGGAATTTAGTCAGTCTGCATGACTATGTAATTAAAGTGACATGTATAATGCCTTCTAGCCAGATTGTAGATCATTTGTCATTGCGGACCTTTTCGCTTCAACCTCCGGGCCCAATAGTCCAGAGTGTATCCAAATACCTGCTCAGTTATATAAGAACCGGGGTATGCATGGAGACCAGGCATAGGGGTCATTAGTGCTTTATTAGACAAGTGGCCAACTAGTTATGTTATATTACATGGGTAGTAAGAAACATCTTCCAGGGAGAATAGTTCCATTAAGGGTTCCTTTCCCTGGGTAAGCATGCCCTAAAGTGCATGTCCGTACTGCGATAGGAAACGCAGGAAAAACATCTGGGGGCAGATATGGACAATAAATAAAAATCATCTTTTGTTCACCGACCGAATATTCCCTTAAGAACGCTAGCTTTCAGCTTCACCCAGTCTGAGGTACACATCCGGCTGACCCGGCAGTAACAATCGCAGAGGTGCTCCCCTTATGCCCTAGCCGAATTAACGGGAACGTAGGGCATAAATACAAGACCCAGGCAACCCAGCTTGGCCAAAACTTAAGAAATATCGATGCATATAATGGTGAAAAAAGGTACATGCAGAAGTATAACACATGTGTGGGGCATGAGGCCCAGATAAATAATTTAAGCTTCTGTGAAAGAAGCCCCCAGGTATGAAGAGTGTGTCTAGCGCATCTATAATGTGCAAGCGAGGCACAAGGTGACCCTTGAAGGCCTAGAGAAATAATAAAAGAAAGAAAGAAAGAGAAACAAGACAGATAATGTATATGCAGAAAATGGACAAAGGGAGGGGACTAATATAGAGTCCGATGCTAGGCGTAGAATCTTCGGAGCTTGGCCGCGTTCCATGGGTTTGGCTCGAGTCGACTAGTCGATGCATCCCGCAGTCGGTACGCTCCACCGGTCAGAGCTTGGTCAATAATGAAGGGACCTTCCCATTTGGGCTCGAGCTTGTTCTTTTACTTATCCAGCAGGCGTAGAACTAGTTCGCCAACGTTATAAGTTTTGGCCCGTACTTCTCTACTTTGGTATCTGCGAGCCTGTTGCTGATAAAATGCGGAACGGGCTTTGGCTATGTCGCGTTCCTCCTCCAGGGTGTCCAAACTGTCCTGCCGATCGAGCTCGGCTTCTCTTTCTTCGTACATGTGCACTCGAGGTGAGTCATGAATTATGTCACAGGGCAAGACTGCCTCTGCGCCGTACACCATAAAGAAGGGTGTATATTCGGTACTAATATTCGGCTTGGTCGGCAGCCCCCAGAGTACGGAATCGAGCTCCTCTACCCAGTGCATGTTAGAATCCGTTAAGGAGCGCACTAATCTGGGTTTAATGCCACTCATTATAAGACAGTTTGCTCGCTCGAGTTGACCATCGGTTTATGGGTGATAGACTGAAGCATAATCGAGCTTGATGCCCATTTTGCTGCACCAGAGTTTTACCTCATCGGCCGTGAAGTTCGTGCCATTATCAGTGATGATGCTGTGGGGGACGCCATAAAGGTGTACAACCCCGGATATGAAGTCTATCACCGGTCCGGATTCGGCTGTTTTAACAGGTTTGGCCTCTATCCATTTGGTGAATTTATCCACCATGACCAATAAGTATTTTTTCTTGTGGGTTCCCCCTTTAAGGGGTCCAACCATGTCAAGCCCCCAGACCGCAAAGGGCCATGTAATGGGGATTGTTTGGAGGGCGGTGGGTGGCATGTGGCTTTGATTTGCAAAGAGCTGGCAACTAGCACAGCGTTGGACCAAGTCCTGTGCATCTGCCCGGGCTGTTGGCCAATAGAATCATGTACGGAAGGCCTTGCTTACAAGAGCCCGGGCTGTGGCGTGATGACCGCCAAGTTCGGCGTGAATTTGTGCCAAAAGATTCCGCCCTTCCTCTTCGGACATGCACCTTTGAAGGACTCCGGTAGTGCTTTTTTTGTACAATTCTCCCTCATGGACCCTGTAGGCCTTGGATCGCCGCACTATGCAGCGTGCCTCATTTTGGTCCTCCGAAAGTTCCTGTCTAGTTAGGTAGGCCAGGAATGGTTCTGTCCACGGGGCAATAATGGCCATTATTTCGTGGGCTAAAGGTGTTATTTCGGTGGCGCAGCTTCCGATTGTGTCAGACAGTTCGAAATCGGGTATTTTGTCCGGGTCCGGACTGTTGTTACCGGTGTCCCCTTCCCATACTACGGATGGCTTGAACAGCCTTTCCAAAAACATGTTGGGGGGGGGGGGCGCATCATGTTTTGCGCCGATGCGGGCGAGGATATCCGCCGCCTGATTGTTTTCCCGAGCCACATGGTGAAATTCGAGCCCCTCGAACCGAGCTGACATTTTTAGGACGACATTTCGATAGGCCGCAATTTTCGGATCCTTGGCATCAAAGTCTCCATTTATTTGGGATATTGCAAGGTTTGGATCCCCGTGCACCTCCAGGCGTTGAATGCCCATGGATATTGCCATCCGAAGACCATGCAACAGAGCTTCGTATTCGGCTGCATTGTTGGAGTCTGTATACAATATTTGCAATACGTACTGAACGGTATCTCTGGTTGGGGACGTCCGAACGACGCCAGCCCCTAGACCAGCCAGCATTTTAGAACCGTCGAAGTGCATGATCCAATTGGAGTATGCGCCGTACTCTTTAGGGAGTTCGGCCTCCATCCATTCCGCAACAAAGTCGGCCAATACTTGCGATTTAATGGCACGCCGGGGTTTGTATGTTATGTCGAATGGGAGGAGCTCAATGGCCCATTTGGCAATCCGGCCCGTGGCATCACGGTTGTTTATAATATCATTAAGTGGCACTTCCGAGGCTACTGTAATCGAACACTCTTGAAAGTAGTGTCACAGCTTCCGCGATGCCATGAATACCGCGTATGCTATCTTTTGGTAATGCGGGTACCGTGATTTGCATGGAGTGAGGACAGTGGATACATAATATACTGACTTTTGAAGAGGGAATTTATGTCCGTCCGCTTCCCGTTCGACAATGAGCACCGCGCTTACAACTTGATGAGTTGCCGCAATGTACAACAGCATTGGTTCGCCGATGTTTGGCACGGCCAGGATTGGGTTGGTTGCCAAGATGGCCTTTATTTCTTCCAATCCGGCTGTGGCTGCGTCCGTCCACTCGAAGTGTTCGGTGCGCCGAAGGAGGCGATAAAGGGTTAAAGCCTTTTCTCCTAAGCGGGAGATAAAGCGGCTTAGAGCCGCCACGCATCCAGTTAACTTCTGGATTTGTTTGAGGTCTGTTGGGGTAGCCAACTGTGACACAACTCGGATTTTGGCCGGATTAGCTTCAATACCTCTACTGGAGACAATGAAACCCAGGAGCTTTCCGGTTGGTACGCCGAAAACCCATTTTCCAGATTGAGCTTGATGTCGTATGTTCGGAGGTTGTCGAATGTGAGCCTCAAGTCGTCTACCAAAGAGTCGACGTGTTTGGTTTTGATGACCACATCGTCTACGTATGCCTCTACTGTTTTGCCGATTTGTTTCTCCGGACATGTTTGAATCATGCGTTGATATGTTGCGCCGGCGTTTTTGAGCCTAAAAGGCATTGTGTTAAAACAGAAGGGACCGTATGGTGTGATGAATGCCGTTGCGGCTTGGTCGGACTCCGCCATCTTGATTTGGTGGTAACCAGAGTATGCGTCGAGGAAACACAATGACTCGTGTCCTGCGGTAGCATCAATGATTTGATCGATGCGTGGGAGGGGGAAGGGATCCTTTGGGAAAGCTTTATTGAGGTCTTTGAAATCGACACAAAGGCGCCGGGATTTGTCCTTCTTTGTTACCATCACCAGGTTTGCTAGCCAGTCCGGGTGTTTTATTTCTCTAATGAATCCGGCCTCCAATAACTCGGCTAGTTCCTCTCCCATGGCCTGTCTCTTAGGTTCGGTGAAACGCCGAAGAGCTTGCTTGACCGGCTTGAATCCCTTTAGGGTATTGAGGCTATGCTCGGCCAGCCTGCGTGGGATTCCTGGCATGTCTGAGGGATGCCAGGCGAACATGTCCCAATTCTCGCGCAGGAACTCTCGTAGTGCGGCGTCCACAGCGGGGTTTAACTGTGCCCCGATGGAGGCTTTTTTGTAGGGTTCGTTGGGTGGACTTGGAATTTGACTATTTCATCTGTTGGTTTAAAAGAGGTGGACTTGGATCTCTTGTCGAGTATCACGTCGTCCTTGTCCACTGTGGAGCGTAGCATGGTTAATTCCTCGTCCGAGAGGGCTTCGGATAATGCCTCGAGGGCCAGTGCGGCTGTTTTGTTTTCGGCAGGGAGTGCAGTGTCCGGATCGCTGGTGAGAGTGATGATTCCGTTGGGCCCGGGCACTTTGAGCTTCATGTACCTGTAATGGGGTACGGCTTGGAAGATTGTGAACGCCTCCCATCCTAAAAGGGTGTGATAACCACTGCTGAACGGGGCCACTTGGAACGTAATTTCTTCGGACCTGTAATTATCTGGTATGCCGAATACCACATCTAGTGTGATTTTCCCAGCACAGCATGCTCCCAACTGGGGATGATTCCACTAAAGGTTGTGCTACCTTGCTCAATGCGGTTCCAGTCTATTTCCATCTTTTGAAGAGTTTCCTCATAGATGAGGTTTAATCCGCTACCGCCGTCCATGAGTACTGTGGTGAGTCGAAAGCCGTCCACGATTGGACTGAGGACCAGTGCGGCTGGTGCTCGGGCTGTTCGGAATTTAGGTTCGTCACTGGCATTGAAGGTAATAGCCGTGTCACTCCATGGATTTATTGCTGCTACGTGGCAGATTTCGGCCATGCCGCGGAGTGTTCGCTTGCGCCTATTATTTGACACGAAGGTCTCAAAGACCGTTAACACCGTATTGTTATCCACGGGATGGTGCTCTGTGGTATTTGGGATAAGAAGATCCTCACCACTTTTGGCCACCTATCGGAGTATCCAACATTCTCTAAGGCTGTGCGTTGGTATTGTATCCGCTGTACTATGAATTTTGCAAGGTCCGTTGAGCCATCCCGCCAGTACGGTTCCATGCCCTGCAGAGGGTTTTTGCTTTTTGGTAGTTGACCCGGGTGTATTGTGATAATGCACCCTTTTATTTCGGACTGGGTTTGTATTCAAGGCCGGATTATCCCAAAAGTTTGTTTCGGTTTTCCAGGCACTTTCCATCGCATAGTACTTTCGTACTATGGACGCCAAGTCAGTGAAGCGTGTTATCTCACGGCGATTTATGGTGTTAAGGATTCCCTTGTCCGTGCAATTATTGCAGAAAAACAGGATTGCGTCTTCCTCACGACAGTCCTTAACCTTGTTCATCGCAAAAAGGAGCCCAATAGTGATGTACTGTTTCCTAGGGCTCTTGCCTAATGTGGGAAAGATCGCTTATGTTTGGGTGGGTGGGTGGAATTGAATCCGAACCCTTACCTGATCTGGGATCCAAGGGCCGAGGAGTTTCCAATTTTGGAAGTTCCAGTTCCGGGCTATTACCCAATAATCCTGGCCCGCTGCCTGACTCTAAGTTCAGGGATTGGATGTTGTCCTCCCGTGAACGGGCGTCCGGCTCGGGGAGCTCGGGAATCTGGACATAGTTGGTCCTCAAGATAGAGGAAAGGTCGCCGCATTGTTCCTCCACCACTGCAATATGATGGGTGACCAGTGGAGAGTTAATCTCCCTTTGATCCGATTTAGGCCCAATCTGATCATAGTTCGTAGCGACTCCCAAGGCGGCGATGCGATCCAAGAGCTCGTTTAAGGAGGCGAGCTCCATTGGATTCATCTATTCGGCGAGTGCCGATTTGACGTGGAGGCTGTTTTCGATGACCCGAGAAGTCATCGTCGGCGCGACGGCCAAACAGGCGGTCATGATGAAACCGCCTAGCCGGAGAGTTTGGCCGACAGCCAAAGCTCCCCCAACAGTAGTACCATCTTTAAAGACGAGACAAGACATCCTTCCTTCTGGCGACGACATAGAGGAACTCTCAATGAAAGCACCAATGTCGGTGTCAAAACCCGCGGATCTCGGGTAGGGGGTCCCGAACTGTGTGTCTAAGGCGGATGGTAACAGGAGGCAGGGGACACGATGTTTTACCCAGGTTCGGGCCCTCTTGATGGAGGTAAAACCCTACGTCCTGCTTGATTTATTCTTGATGATATGGGTGTTACAAGAGTTGATCTACCATGAGATCGGAGAGGCTAAACCCTAGAAGCTAGCCTATGGTACGATTGTATGTTGTCCTACGGACTAAAACCCTCCGGTTTATATAGACACCGGAGGGGGCTAGGGTTACACAAGGTCGGTTACAAAGGAGGAGATATACATATCCGTATTGCCTAAGCTTGCCTTCCACGCCAAGTAGAGTCCCATCCGGACACGAGGCGAAGTCTTCAATCTTGTATCTTCATAGTCCAATAGTCCGGCTAAAGGATATAATCCGGCTTTCCGGAGACCCCCTAATCTAGGACTCCCTCAATCGCCGAGAGCACTTCCACCAATAAAGGCCACTGTATTGAATCAAACGCCTTGGAGATATCCAATTTTAGCATGACCGACGATATCTTGAGTGCATGCAGACGTCTAGCCGTGCCCTGTACCATCATGAAGTTATCATGAATGGACCGCCCGTGTATGAACGCACTCTGATGAATACTGTCGGTGTCAAAACCGGCGGATCTCGGGTAGGGGGTCCTGAACTGTGCGTCTAGGCCGGATGGTAACAGGAGGCAAGGAACACGAAGTTTTACCCAGGTTCGGGCCCTCTCGATGGAGGTAAAACCCTACGTCCAGCTTGATTAATATTGATGATATGGGTAGTACAAGAGTAGATCTACCACGAGATCAGAGAGGCTAAACCCTAGAAGCTAGCCTATGGTATGATTGTTGTTGTGTATGTTGTCCTACGGACTAAAACCCTCCGGTTTATATAAACACCGGAGAGGGTTAGGGTTACACAAAGTTGGTTACAATGGTAGGAGATCTACATATCCGTATCGCCAAGCTTGCCTTCCACGCCAAGGAAAGTCCCTTCCGGACACGAGACGAAGTCTTCAATCTTATATCTTCATAGTCCAGGAGTCCGGCTGAAGGTATAGTCCGGCCATCCGGACACCCCCTAATCCAGCACTCCTTCAGTAGCCCCTGAACCAGACTTCAATGACGACGAGTCCGGCGTGCAGATTGTCTTCGGCATTGCAAGGCGGGTTCCTCCTCCAAGTACTTGATAGAAGATTTTGAACACAAAGATAGTGTCCGGCTCTGCAAATAAGTTTCCACGTATTGCCATAGAGAGAATAACATTTACACAAATCTAATCCGCTGACGTATTCTGTAGTGTGACACACCACGGCCAAGCCTTTATCCGAGTCGTTTCATTATCCCACCTCAGCGCGTCATGCGAGGCGGTTTCCTTGGCACGTCTTGTTAAAGCAGAGATTGTGTCCCCTTTTTCTGGGATTCTCATCAATACGGGCGTGGGTAACCCAACCGTGCCATTGATTACGCGGCTTGGAGATAAGCGAGTTTTACCAGGCTGGTGGGGACACGTAGTTGCGTCCACCCATATAAGGGGATAAGGATCCACCTTTTCACATACGCCTTCTTCCTCCCTTGCTTATCCATTCTCGCGCACTCGAGCTCCAGCGCCCAAGTCCGCACTCCCCACCTCAACCTTCTCCAGCCATGTCAGGAGCGGGAGGCAAGTGGATGGTCTCCTCCGTCACGGAGGGACACATCAAAAAACTGAGGACGCCGGATACTTGTCTAACGACATTGTGTACCGGCTTCCTGAAAAGGGGCAGCTCATCCCCACCCCTAGGCCCCATGAGAGGGTGGTGTTCCTCCCCCATTTCCTCTGCAGACTGGGCTTCCCTCTTCACCCATTTGTCCGGGGGCTCATGTTCTACTATGGCCTGGATTTCCACGATCTGGCCTCGAACTTTGTCCTCAACATCTCGGCGTTTATCGCCGTGTGCGAGGCTTTCCTCCGCATCCGCCCCCATTTCGGCCTGTGGCTCAAGACTTTCAATGTCAAGCCGAAGGTGGTGCGCGGCAACCAGGCGGAGTGCGGAGGCGCCATGGTGGGAAAGATGGCCAATGTCTTATGGCTCGAGGGCTCCTTTGTGGAGACCCTGAAGGGGTGGCAGTCGGGGTGGTTTTACATCACCGAGACGCGCGACCCCGAATGGGTCGCAGCCCTCGAGTTTCGATCCGGACCCCCTACGCGGCTCACCTCCTGGAAGGAGACGGGCCTGTCGTGGGGTAAAAAAGGAGAGCTGACCGGACTCCAAACATGCATCCAAACCCTGGTGGACAAGAAGCTCAAACTTGTCAATGTAGTCCAGGTTATGCTCATCCGCCTGATCCTCCCGTGTCAACAACGGGATTTCAACCTATGGGAGTTCGACCCGGCGCGGCACCAAACTCTAAGCAGGCTCTTCGACACGACGTACGAAGATGCCTGGAAGGTGCTTTTCAAGGGCACCGAGGCCCCCGCATCCGCTACCGAGGATCGCGGATTCAGTACGCAGCGTCACGCTCATGCGGTAAGCTGTTTTTTTCTTTTACAGGGTATCAGTTTTTCATAGTTTGACTCCATGCGGGAACTAAGCTCCCTTACCTTTGACAGGATTGGCAGGTGACGTCCGGACAGATCAACTGTTCGGCTCCTTTGCCCGAAGGCCTAGTGGATGCTCGCTTGGCGAAGCTACTGGTTCCGGCACCCTATGTGGTGCCAGAGAAGAAGGCCGCGAAAAAGGCCACGGGGACTCGAAAGAGTGCCCGGCGCCAGGAGGTGTCGGATCCATCATCCGACGATTCTGAGGCGCATTCCTCCGGTGAAGACGAGGAGGAAGAAGAAGAGACCTCTCCCCCTCTAGCGGGAGGAGAGAAGAAAAGGAAGGCCGCCCTCTCTGGGGAGGCCGGAGGGTCCAAGAAGGGGAAAACCCTTCCTCCGGACTACTCTACCGACGCCGACGACGGCGGAGAGGAGTGGCCGCCCAGGGCCAAGCCCCTGGCAAAATTGTAAGTATCCGGATACCAGAGAAATTCATAGTATTCGTTTATTGCACAACTTTACCTTATGTCGAATATGTTTATGCAGCCCACCCAAAGACCGGCTCGACGCGTCGTCGAGCGGCTCACTAGACTCGTCGGATGTGAACTCTCTTCCGATGGCTTACTCCCCCCGCCCTACGGACGACACCGAAGTGTTATCCCAACAGGTTCTAAGCCGGGAGGAGGTGGTCCTGGAGGCGCCGCAAGGTGACCTCCCGGACTCCAGGAGTAAAGGGGATGAAACCCCCCAGGGCTCCAAGTCTGGCTCTAGGCTGGACACCGCTCCGGAACCTTCAAAGGTTCCAGAGTCCGACGGGGGACCTCCTTCCAAGAGGAGCAAGCCCACCGTGCCAGTGACCCCCATCCAACCGGAGGCGCCGGACAATCTGTTGGAGGCGCTCCAAGGCGCATCCATCGACGAGGAGCACCGCACCATTATGAGTGTGGTGGTCCAGAAGGTTCAGTCCGCCAAGAGCAGACTAACCGAAGCTTGTACTAGCCTTTTAACAGGCTTTGAGGTAAGTAAAGAATGTGTAAATAATATTACCGCATAGACAGTAGCCCCTGATGCTCTATTTGGCGTTCGGGAAGAAAAGCCGAATAGAGGATCAAATAAAATTTGCAGGAGTCTAACAAAAAGGAGTCAATATGCGTATGCAGGCTTCTCTGCTTGCATCCGCCACACTGACTGCGGAAGTGGACACGCTAAAGCAGAACCTCGAGCGGTCCGAGCAAGAGCTCGGGCGTGCCAAGAAGCAGCTCGAGGACAATGAAGGTAAGAAATACCTTGTTTAAATATATATAAAAAGGTGCAATTGCAAAAAATGACAGGATTATCGTGGCTATTGTAGGGGCCATGTCTGAGGTGGCGACCCTTAAGCAAGTGCTGGTCGAGGCCGAGAAGAGGGCGGCCACGGATCACACCGAGCGGGAGAAGTATGAGGCCGAGGTTGGCAAGGTACGGCAAGAGATCCAGGCTCTCATGGAAAAACATGAGAGTTTGGAGCTTGACTCAAAGACGCGAGCGTCCGAGCTCGCGGTGGCTATTGAAAATGCTAAGTCTACCAAGGCCGAATCCCAGAAGACCCTCCAGGAGTTGGATAAGGTGAATAAGATAGCGGCGGGTAAGGCATTCTTTATGCAAAGCAAGCACATAAATGTGAGTTACTTGTTACTTACCCGAATCCGGAGCTCTCCAGGAGCGTTCGTAGATCTTCCCCGGAGTGTGTCCGATGCCGCCGCATTCTATCGAGCCGAGGAGGGCAGCTCGACAGAGAAGGTGTTCTGGTCTCAGTATGCTGAGGCCGGACACCCCGTGCCCCTGAGCGACCAGCTGAAGCAACTGGTCGAGCTCCACAAGGCGGCCGAACAGGCCATGAAGGGCCTCATAGTTCAGATGTGCCCTGGAGGGGCTCTTCCTGGGAGCTATTTCGGGCTGGTGCGGCGGCTGGTGGAGGCCTGTCCAAGGCTCGAAGTCATCAAGCGCTCCGTCTGTATTGAAGGTGCCCGTAGGGCCCTTGCCCGTGCTAAGGTGCACTGGGGCAAGCTGGATGCTGAGAAGCTTGTGAAGGACGGGCCACCGCCGGGGAAAGAGCATCGCAAGCCCGAGAATTATTATAAGGATGTTCTGAAGGGTGCCTGCCTTTTGGCGGATGAATGTTCTAGGGATGTAATTTTTCAGTGAAACTTGCTCATTTTGTCCTGTGCGCTGAAAACTTGTTCATATGCGCTAAGCAATGCTGTTGGAATTTAAAATATTACCTTCTGTGCGGCTGTTTATCAATTCTGAGAGATGGCAAGTCGTCGGCTTCTGCCCCCATGCCGCTAGTGCTGGGGTGTTTGGGGATAAACCTGAGCACTCTTTTTCCCATGTTTGGGTCCTTTGAGGGAGGCGCTCAGCCCAACGAACAAGGCAATCAGACTATAATGCATGAACACTCTCACTTAGCCATAGAATTCTATAATTTTAAATTTCGGCGAAGCCCCTGGTATTCAGAAGACCGAGTTCGGGGCGCTATCCACGCCTTGGCGGGACAGAGCCGGCTCCTCGCTCTAAGTGGCATAAGTCTTTAGGGACTCGAAAAACCTCTCGAACAGCGACCAGCTCTCGCTTCATCATAACAGTCAGTTTTAGCTTTCTCCACTGAGGTGCTCGACCCAGCTCAACTGGGGCACAATCGCAGTGGTTCTCCTAGTGCTACCTTAGCCGATATAGCGGAACGTAAGGCACCAAAACATAGGAGCCGGGCAAACCCAACTATTGACCCAAGACATGATTCGGAGCCGATGCATATAATGCTATAAGTTTGGGGTGCCGCACTTGTTAAAGTGTTCGGACTTCTCACACCATATTGAGGGGTACTAAAGCCCCTGGCGTATTTTGGTCGTACCAAAGTGTACGGATGCAACATGTTGTTAAGGAACATATATTAAAAAAGAGTAATGCAAAAATAGACAAAAGTTATGCATTGTTTATTAAAGAGGGCTGCGATCAAAGCAGAACGATACAAATAATGCGATAAGCAAAAGGTTGGACTATTTAACGTGTCCGTTCCAGGGGCAAGCTGCAGAATAGTATGCGAAACAGGTATACTACTCGTGATAGAGACCACCTGGGAGTTCCGTAATGCGGCGTGGCTTGTCTGCTTCCCTGGTTCTTGCATCGTTTGTTCGGCAATTGAACTGCCGAACGGGCCTTCCGAAGAGTGGAGTCCTGAAAGTAAGAGAAAATTAAAAATCTGCAGCCCCTGGTGCGGTTTAAGCCGTGTTTCGGGCGTGCAGTGATGGTGCCCCTCCCCCTGTACCCATGGTATTTCTAGAGCGTAGTTATGTACGCGAAGTACTGGTATCGCATTTTTTCGAGGGCTGGGGTTGGGGCCGCATTGTTACGCCTGCTCGGGTCATGCCAGGCGGTCTCATTGTAGGTTACTCCGGGCACGCTTAACGGTGTCCGGTCGTTTAATGGCCGGACTGGAGAACTTCCTGGAGAGGCTGCTTTGTACTTCTGCTGCAAGGGCCGCCGTGTGCTCCTCCGTTCGGAGGGAGCGTTCGGTGTTTCCATTGACCATAATTACTCCTCGAGGGCCTGGCATTTTGAGCTTAAGGTATGCGTAGTGCGGTACCGCATTGAACTTGGCAAATGCGGTTCGCCCGAGTAGTGCGTGATAGCCACTGTGGAATGGGACTATGTCGAAGATTAACTCCTCGCTTTGGAAATTATTCGGAGATCCGAAGACCACTTCAAGTGTGACTGAGCCTGTACAGTTGGCCTCTACACCTGGTATTATGCCTTTAAAGGTCGTTTTGGTGGGCTTAATCCTCGAGGGATCTATGCCCATTTTCCGCACTGTATCCTGGTAAAGCATGTTCAGGCTGCTGCCGCCGTCCATAAGGACTCTAGTGAGATGAAATCCGTCAATAATTGGGTCTAGAACCAATGCGGTGAATCCGCCACGGCGGATGCTAGTGGGATGGTCCCTTCGATCAAAGGTGATCGGGCAGGAGGACCATGGGTTGAACTTTGGGGCGACTGGCTCTACCGCGTATACATCCCTTAACGCGCGCTTCCGCTCCCTTTTGGGGACGTGGGTTGCGTATATCATGTTCACCGTCCGCACTTGTGGGGGAAAACCCTTCTGTCCACTATTGTTCGGCGCCCGGGGCTCCTCCTCGTCATCACTATGCAGTCCCTTATCTTCATTTTCGGCGTTTAACTTGACTGCCTGCTTGAACACCCAACAATCCCTGTTGGTGTGATTGGCCGGCTTTTTGGGGGTGCCATGTATCTGGCACAAGAGGTCGAGTATTCGGTCCAAACTGGACGGTCCCCTAGGATTCCTTTTGAATGCCTTTTTTCGCTGACCGGATTTAGAGCCTCTGAATCCGGCATTAACTGCCATATCCTCAGCATTGTCGTCGTTAATGCGGCGCTTCTTCTTGTTGCGACGCGACCTGCCACTACTGTCCCTGGTATCCGAATTACCAGGGTTCTTGGTCATATTGTTGCTACGAGCAAGCCAACTGTCTTCTCCCGCGCAAAAGCGGGTCATGAGTGTCATTAGTGCTGCCATAGACTTCGGCTTTTCCTGTCCAAGGTGCCAGGCAAGCCACTCGTCACGGATATTGTGCTTGAAGGCTACTAGGGCCTCAACGTCCGGACAGTCGACTATTGGATTTTTCTTTGTTAGGAACCGTGTCCAGAATTGCCTGGCCGATTCCTCTGGCTGCTGAATTACGTGACTTAGGTCATCGACGTCTGGGGGTCGCACATAAGTGCCCTGGAAATTGTCGAGGAATGCGGCTTCCAGGTCCTTGCAACAACTAATTGATCCTGTTGGCAAGCTGTTAAGCCAATGCCGAGCTGGTCCTTTAAGCTTGAGTGGGAGGTATTTGATGGCGTGGAAATCATCGCCGCGGGCCATGTGGATATGAAGGAGATAATCCTCGATCCATACCGCGGGATCTGTTGTGCCATCATATGATTCGATATTTATGGGTTTGAAACCTTCGGGGATTTGATGATCCATTATTTAGTCTGTGAAGCATAGTGGGTGTGCGGCGCCTCTGTACTGGGCTATATCACGACGTAGCTCCAATGAGCTTTGTCTACTGTGTTCGGCCCTGCCGAATTTGTGGCCGGCGTGACGGTTACTGTCTCGAGCCGTGGGGCGCCCACGCGATCCGTAGATCGATCTTGTTTGCCTTGCCTTGTCCTCCAACATATCTCGTAAGTCCGGCGCGTATTCCCGTGGCTTGGTACAGGGTGCGGCTTGAGTGGAGGGCCGAGAGGCCTCTCTGTCGCGGCCACGAGGTGGCCGGTCGGCCACATCAAATGATTCCTCCTCTAATCGGGGTAGCAACCTGCGCTTTGGGTAGCTCTTGGAGGGGCGTTCGAGTTTATGCTCTTTGGCCTCAAGGACTTCGGTCCATCTGTCGACTAGCAAATCTTGATCAGCTCTAAGATGTTGCTATTTTTTCTTGAGGCTTCTTGCCATGGACATAAGCCTGCGTTGAAAACGCTCTTGCTCGACGGGATCCTCTGGCACGACGAATTCGTCGTCGTCGAGGCTTGCCTCGTCTTCGGAGGGAGGCATATAATTATCGTCCTCGACCTCTCTGTCTGCCGCTCTCTCATGAGGGCTGGTTTCTCCATCCTCCTGTGCTAAATCTTGCTGGAGGGGGTTTTCTTCGGCACTTTCTGGAGTATTATTATCTCCCGTGCTGGAATCACCGTATTTGTTTTGGCGGGATTTTAAGAGGCGCCGCTGGCGCCGACGCTTAGGCTGTTTCTTGGAGGGGTCATCCTCCGCTGTTCCATCACCATCTCCTTCTTTTGGGGTGTCCACCATGTATATGTCATATGACGAGGTGGCTTTCCAGGGCCAGATAGGTGTTGGTTCTTCATCGTCTCCTTCATCGGCGTCCATACCGTCGATGTCTTCGGAGTCGAAGTCGAGCATGTCGGTTAAGTCATCGACAGTGGCTACAAAGTGGGTGGTGGGTGGGCTTTGAATTTCTTCATCGTCCGAATCCCAACCTTGTTGACCGTAGTCCGGCCAGGGCTCTCCTGATAAAGAGAGACTTCAGTGTCTTCAGAATATCGTCGAAAGGCGAGTGCTGAAAGATGTCCGGGGTAGTAAACTCCATAATCGGTGCCCAATCGGATTCGATCGTCAGGGGCGCGGAGGGTTCGGGGTCCGGAGAGGAGTCCGGCTCCTTGGAGTCACGAGTCTCGTAGAGTGCGGGGCTGGTGTTCGGCTCGATCGCCGTTGGGATCGCAGCCCCCGAGGAGGCGTCCAACCACCCATCCTCGATCGGCGCAGTTGGCTCCGAATTAAGGGTCGAAGCCGATGCGGGTGCGACCTCCAGGGCACTGTTCGGCGGCAGAGCTAGATCATGCTCGTCGTGAGAGTGCGGCGCGCTCGGCAGTGGCTCGAATCCGTCGAAGATCAAGTCCCAGCGGATGTCAGCCGTGTAGTTTAAACTTCCAAATCTGACCTGACGGCCAGGGGCATAGCTTTCGATCTGCTCCATATGGCCAAGTGAATTGGCCCGCAGTGCGAAGCCGCCGAAGGCGAAGATCTATCCGGGGAGGAAGGTCTCACCCTGGACTGCATCACCATTGATGGTCGTAGGAGCCATCAAGCCTGACGGCGACGACACAGAGGAACTCTCAATGAAAGCACCAATGTCGGTGTCAAAACCGGCGGATCTCGAGTAGGGGGTCCCAAACTGTGCGTCTAGGCCGGATGGTAACAGGAGGCAAGGAACACGAAGTTTTACCCAGGTTCGGGTCCTCTTGATGGAGGTAAAACCCTACGTCCTGCTTGATTAATATTGATGATATGGGTAGTACAAGAGTAGATCTACCACGAGATCAGAGAGGCTAAACCCTAGAAGCTAGCCTATGGTATGATTGTTGTTGTGTATGTTGTCCTACAGACTAAAACCCTCCGATTTATATAGACATCGGAGAGGGTTAGGGTTACACAAAGTCGGTTACAATGGTAGGAGATCTGCATATCCGTATCGCCAAGCTTGCCTTCCACGCCAAGGAGAGTCCCTTCCGGACACGGGACGAAGTCTTCAATCTTGTATCTTCATAGTCCAGGAGTCCGGCTGAAGGTATAGTCTGGCCATCCGGACACCCCCTAATCCAGGACTCCCTCAAATACCAACTAGCTCCGGTAGTTCGTCAGTTAGGCGGACTAATAATGTCTTCGCAAAGATCTTGACAGCCCCATGCACGAGGCTGACCGGTCCGAGGTCCCGTATGTCCAACGCACCATCCAACTTGGGTATTAGAGTGATTAGAGCCATATTGATCTTGTGCATGCCTCACATATCTCCATGGTGGAAAGAGTGCATTGCCCGCATGAAATCCTCTCGGATAATGTCCCAACACACATAGAAGAAATGCCCCGTGTAGCCATTGGGTCCGGGTGCTTTGTCTAGGGGCATCGACTTGATTACCTTAAGAACCTCATCCACCGTGAATATCATGTCCAAGTGAGATAGATCCCTCTGAGGTAGACCCAACTCAGTGAGATCCAGGCCATACTCCCTCATTGGCATGCTTCCAAGAAGGTCTATATAGTAGTCATCTGCAGCCTCCGCTATTTCTTCGTGTCCCGATAAGATTCTATCCCCATGCCTTAGTGTAGTGATCATGTTCCTCCGTCTTCGGTGAGAGGCATGCAAATGAAAAAAATTGTGTGCTAGCATCGCCTTCCCTCAACCATAGCATCCTTGAATGTTGCCTCGCAATCGATCTATCAAGCGATGAGAGGCCAAGTGATTTTTTCTCGAGCAGTCGTCTAAGGGACGTCTCGCTGGTTGAGAGATTTCTTGATTCCATCTCCCCATCAAACCGTTGTATTACCTCAAGGGCAATGTCAATCTGCAGCTTAATGTTTCCAATCCATTTGTCACTCCATTGCTGCAATCACTTAGCCGTGGCCCGTAGCTTGGCATCAAGCACCACGAAAGGGTTGCCATCCACTAGGAGAAAAGCCCAAGCTTCTGTAACCACTTCTTTGAAATCTTCATTCTTTGTCCACAAATCCTCAAATTTAAACCTCTTGCCCATGTGAACATTAGCATTTAAGTCTAATAGAAGAGGTGTGTGATCGGACACAGCCGTCCCCAAGGACGAGAGGAAGCAGGATGGGTAGCTCTCCTCCCAAGACACCACCGTGAAGACATGATCAATTTTCTCCAGGGTGGCGTTTTCTCTTTCATTAGACCACATATACCTCCGCCCATTGAGGTAGAGCTCTTTGAGTTCGAGCCGATTTAGTTGTGCATGAAATCTAGGCACTGGTACGCGTCGGTGCTATACAAACGGTTTTTAACCCCTTTCCACGACAGCATTTGCAACCGTCGCCAAGTGAGTGTGGGCGATAGGGGGTTCCTTCCCACACGGCCCAGAAATCGTCGGGGATAGGCCCTCCTGGGACACAGGCTGGGGCCATACGCGATCGGGCGAGGCATCGAAACCCAATCATTTCCGTAGGTATGTACATCCCACATGGTGAATCCTAGAAAAACATTTATGTAGTATGTACATCCCACACAGTGAATCCCAGAAAAACATTTCCATAGGTATGTACATCCCACATGATGAATCCCAGAAAAACATTTCCGTAGGTATGTACATCCCACACGGTGAATCCCAGAAAAACATTTCCGTAGGTATGTACATCCCACACGATGAATCCCAGGAAAACATTTCCGTAGGTATGTACATCCCACATGGTGAATCCGAGAAAAACATTTCCGTAGGTATGTATATCACACACAATCAATCCAAGGAAAAAGTTTCCGTTCGTATGTACATCCCACACAGTTTTATGTGTAGGCTAGTGTGTCACAGGTGTAAGTATCACACACGGTCTGCCTTGGTTAACTATTTGCTTTTATCAACTACATCACACACGATTTGATGAAGAAAACTATGTGGCATTGGGCTATCCATCACAAGCACTTTTACTGCTAGAACCATTTGCAAAGGTCCATGACACATTTAGCAGGTTTATTAGTTCACAATTAATAATTCCAATATTACGCAAATTCACATTTCATATCGAACAATTGTTTGCCAATTTCATATCAGGCACATAAATATACTATAACATCACAGTACGATAGCTACATGAAAACAACACAGTTCAACATATAGCTAGTTTAATTTCATAAGAATAATAAATTCATTTCCCTAATCAAGATCATCCAGGCTCGTCTTATCCACCGCTGCTTTCAGTTCAGTAAGAACCTCTTTCGCACTATGATACAGCCATTTTGCATCATGTTTTCTTACTGTTATTTATAATGTTTTTATCCATAATAATGCTTTTTGGAGTAATTCTAATGCCTTTTCTCTCATAATTTGCAAGGAACACACCAAGAGGGAGAATTTCGGCAGCTGGAAATCTGGACCTGGAAAAGCTACGTCAGGCCACCTATTCTGCACAACTCCAAATGAGCTGAAACTTCACTGAGATTTTTAAGGACTATTTAAGAAATACTGGGGCCAATAAACACCAGAGGGGGGCCACCAGGTCGGCACAACCCACCTGGGCGCGCCCTGGTGGGTTGTGCCCTCCTCGGCCCACCTCTGGTGCCCATCTTCTAGTATATAAGTCATTTTGACCTAGAAAAAACAAGGAGAGGACTTTCGGGACGAAGGGCCACCGCCTTGAGGAAGAACTTGGGCAGGAGCACTTTTGCCTTCCGGTGGAGCGATTCCTCTCAAACCCTAGTTCATCTCTTGTATTCAATCTTGTTACCGGAACTATAGATTGGTGCTTGTGGGTGACTAGTAGTGTTGATTACATCTTGTAGTTGATTACTATATGGTTTATTTGGTGGAAGATTATATGTTCAGATCCATTATGCTATTTAATAACCCTCGAATTATTGAGCATGATTACTATTTGTGAGTAGTTACTTTTGTTCTTGAGATCACGAGAGAAATCATGTTGCAAGTAATCATGTGAACTTGATATGTGTTCGATATTTTCATAGTATGTATGTTGTTATTCCCTTAGTGGTGTCATGCGAACATCGACTAAATGACACTTCACCATATTTGGGCCTAAGGGAATGCATTGTGTAGTAGCAATTAGATGGTGGGTTGTGACAGTGACAGAAGCTTAAACCCTAGTTTATGCGCTATGTCGTAAGGGACCGATTAGATCCAAAAGTTTAATGCTATGGTTAGAATTTATTCTTAATACTTTTATCATAGTTGCGGATGCTTGCGGGAGGGTTAATCATAAGTATGAGGTTTGTTAAATTAAGAACAACACCTAAGCACCAGAACACCCACATGTCATATTATCAAAGTAGCAAACACAAATCAAACCAATATGATGAAAGTGACTAGATGAAATTCCCGTGCACCCTCAAGAACGCTTTGCTTATCTTACGAGACCGTTTTGGCCTGTCCTTTGCCTCAAAAGGATTGGGCTACCTTTCTGCACTTTTGTTACTACTATCCTTACTTTCTCATTACAAATTATCTTGCTATCAAACTACTCCGCTACTTACAATTTCAACACTTGCAGAGATTGCCTTACTGAAAACTACTTGTCATTTCCTTCTGCTCCTCATTGGGTTCGACACTCTTACTTATCGAAAAGATCTACAATTGATCCCCTATACTTGTGGGTCTTCAAGGCTATTTTCTGGTGCAGTTGCCAGGGAATGAAGCGCCTTTGGTAAGTGGAATTTGGTAAGGAAACATTGATATAGTGTGCTGAAATTTATTGTCACTTGTTACTATGGAAAACAATCCTTTGAGGGGTTTGTTCGGGGTATCTTCACCTCGTCCGGAACCACAATTAGCAACCCCTCAATCTACTGCACCTACTAAAAATATTGAATATGAAATTCCTTTGGGTATGATAGAACAACTGCTAGCTAATCCTTATGCAGGAGATGGAACCGAACATCCCTATATGCACTTGATATATGTGGAGCAAACTTGCAGATTTTTTAAGCTTGCAGGTTTACCCAGGGATGAAGTGATGAAAAAGGTTTTCCCCTTATCTTTGAAGGGAAAAGTATTGGAATGGTATAGGCTATGTGATGATATTGGATCATGGAATTGGAATTGTTTGAAATTGGAGTTCCACCGAAAATTTTATCCTATGCATCCCGTTCATCGTGATCGGAATTATATATATAATTTTTGGCCGTGTGAAGGAGAAAGTATCACTCTAGCTTGGGGGAGGCTTAAGTCAATGTTATATTCATGCCCCAATCATGAGCTCTCAAGAGAAATTATTATCCAGAATTTTTATGCTCGGCTTTCTCGTAATGATCAAACCATGCTTGATACTTCTTGTGCTAGTTCATTTACGAAGAAGACTATTGAATTCCGGTGGGATCTTTTGGAAAGAATTAAATGCAAGTCTGAAGATTGGGAACTCGACGAAGGTAAAGAGACAAGTATTAAACTTAAGTATGATTGTGTTAAATCTTTTATGGATACTGATGCTTTTCAAAAGTTTAGCACTAAATATGGACTTGACTCTGAGATAGTAGTCTCCTTTTGTGAATCATTTGCTACTCATGTTGAACTCCCTAAGGAGAAGCGGTTTAAATATCACCCACCTATTAAAGAAGAAACTAAAGAACCAGTACCAGTTAAAGAAGAAACTATACTTTATAATGTTGATCCAGTTGTTCCTTCTGCTTATATTGAGAAACCACCTTTCCCTGTTAGGATTAAGGAACATGCTAAGGTTTCAACTGTGGTTAGCAAAAGCTATATTAGAACACCTAAACCCGATGAACAAATTAAAGTTGAACCTAGTATTGCTATGGTTAAAGATCTACTAGAAGAAGATATGGATGGGCATGTTATTTATTTCTGTGAAGAAGCTGCTAGAATTGCTAAACCTGATAAAAGAGATAAACATAGACCTGTTGTTGGCATGCCTGTTATTTCAGTTAAAATAGATCACTTTTATCATGGTTTATGTGACATGGGTGCTAGTGTGAGTGCTATTTCCTTACACTTTATATGAAGAAAACATGAAAGACATAACACCTGCTGAGATAGAAGAAATAGATGTTACTATTAAACTTGCTAATAGAGACACTATATCACCAATTGGGATTGTTAGAGATGTTGAGGTCTTGTGTGGGAAAATAAAATACCCTACTGATTTTATTGTTCTTGGTTCCCCACAAGATGACTTTTGTCCCATTATATCTGGTAGAACTTTCTTGAATACAGTTAATGCTAAGATAGATTGTATGAAACAAACTGTTGGTGTTAGCTTCGATAATGAGTCTCATGAGTTTAATTTTTCCAAGTTTAGTAGAAATCATCATGAAAAAGAATTGCCTAGTAAGGATGAATTAATTGGTCTTGCTTCTATTGCTATTCCACCTACCGATCCTTTAGAACAATATTCGCTAGACCATGGAAATGATTTACATATGCATGAAGGAAATGAAATAGATAAGGTTTTCTTTGAACAACATCCTCTACTTAAACACAATCTGCCTATTGAAACTCTAGGAGGTCCTCCTCCACCTAAAGGTGATCTTGTGTTTGTATTAAAACAATTGCCAGACACTTTGAAATATGTTTATCTCGATGAAAAGAAGATATATCCTATAATTATTAGTGCTAACCTTTCAGAACATGAAGAAGAAAGATTATTGAAAGTTCTAAGGAAAGATCGGGCTGCTATTGGAAGGGCATTAGTCCCACTCTATGTCAGCACAAAATTAATATGGAACCTGATGCTAAACCTGTTGTTGATCACCAACGTCGGTTGGATCCAAAAATGAAGGAAGTGGTAAGAACGAAAATCTTAAAACTTCTGGAAGCAGGTATAATCTATCCTATATCTGATAGTAGATGTGCAAGTCCTGTTCATTGTATCCCTAAGAAAGGATGTATTACTATTGTTCCTAATGATAAGAATGAACTTATTCCACAAAGAATTGTTACCGGCTATAGAATGGTAATTGATTACAGAAAATTAAACAAAGCAACTAGGAAAGATCATTACCCCTTGCCTTTTATTGATCAAATGCTTGAAATATTATCTAGCACACACACTTTTGCTTCCTAGATGGACATTCTAGCTTTTCACAAATACATGTTTCTCAACCTGATCAAGAAAAGACTACTTTTACTTGTCCCTTTGGAACTTATGCTTATAGATGTATGCCTTCTAGTTTATGTAATGCACCCGCTACCTTTCAAAGATGTATGACTGCTATATTCTCTGACTTTTGTGAAAAGATTGTTGAGGTATTCATGGATCACTTTTCTGTTTATGGGAAGTCTTTTGATGATTGTTTAGGCAATCTTGAGCGAGTTTTGCAGAGATGTGAACAAACAAATCTTGTCTTGAATTGGGAGAAGTGCCACTTTATGGTTAATGAAGGCATTGTCTTGGGTCATAAATTTTTTGAAAGAGGTATTGAAGTGGACCAAGCTAAGGTTGATGCAATTGAGAAAATGCCATGTCCTAAGGACATCAAAGGTATTCATAGTTTCCTAGGTCATGCTGGTTTCTATAGGAGATTTATCAAAAGACTTTTCTAAAATTTCTAGGCCTCTTACTAATCTTTTGAAAAAGGATATTCCTTTTGTTTTTGATGATAATTGTCTTGAAGCCTTTGAAACACTCAAGAAAGCCTTAATATCTGCACCTATTGTTCAATCACCTGATTGGAACTTGCCTTTTGAAATTATGTGTGATGCTAGTGATTATGTTGTTGGTGTTGTTCTAGGACAAAGAGTTGATAAGAAACTTAATGTTATTCATTATTCTAGTAAAACTCTAGACAATGGTCAAAGAAATTATGCTACTACTGAAAAAGAATTCTTAGTAGGGGTGTTTGCTTGTGATAAATTTAGATTTTATATTGTTGATTCCAAAGTAACTGTTCACACAGACCATGCTGCTATTAAATATTTTATGGAAAAGAAAGATGCTAAACCTAGACTTATTCGTTGGGTTCTCTTGTTACAAGAATTTGATTTACATATCATTGGTAGAAAAGGAGTTGAGAACCCCATAGCTGATAATTTGTCTAGGCTTGAAAATGTGCTAGATGACCCACTACCTATTGATGATAGTTTTCCTGATGAGCAGTTAGCTGCAATAAATGTTTCTCATAGTACTCCTTGGTATGCTGACTATGCTAATTACATTGTTGCTAAATATTTACCACCTAGCTTTACATACCAACAAAAGAAAAAAATTCTTCTATGATTTAAGACATTACTTTTGGGATGACCGACATCTTTATAAAAAGGAGTAGATGGTATTATTAGACGTTCTGTACCTAAGCATGAACAGGGACAAATCCTACGGAAATGTCACTCCGAGGCTTATGGAGGGCATCATGCTGGAGATAGAACTGCTCACAAGGTATTGCAATATGGATTTTATTGGCCTACTCTCTTCAAGGATGCCCGTAAGTTTGTCTCTTCTTGTGATGAATGTCAAAGAATAGGTAATATCGATAAGCGTCAAGAAATGCCTATGAATTATTCACTTGCAATTGAACCATTTGATGTTTGGGGATTTGATTACATGGGACCTTTTCCTTCCTCTAATGGGTACACACATATTTTGGTTGTTGTTGATTATGTTGCTAAATAGGTAGAAGCCATTCCAATCAGTAGTGCTGATCACAACAACTCTATTAAAATGCTTAAGGAAGTTAATTCCCAAGGTTTGGAGTCCCTAGATATTTAATGACTGATGGTGGTTCACACTTTATTCATGGTGCTTTCTGTAAGATACTTGCTAAGTATGATGTTAACCATAGAATTGCATCACCCTATCATCCTCAGTCTAGTGGTCAAGTTGAACTTAGCAATAGAGAAATAAAATTAATTTTGCAAAAGACTGTTAATAGGCCCAGGAAGAATTGGTCTAAGAAATTAGATGATGCACTTTGGGCTTATAGAACAACATATAAGAATCCTATCGGTATGTCTCCTTATAAAATGGTTTATGGAAAAGCTAGTCATTTGCCTCTTGAGTTAGAACATAATGTCAGTGTACTAGAATAGGGGTACCCTAGTACCCCGAACTTGTGCACAGGCAGTTGCAGCACCCCGCGGCAAGGCTTGCCGGGCGAACGCCAAGATCCTCCGTGGTTCCCTTGGAGCCATTCAAGAACAAAGTATTTAAGCTTAGGAGACAAGGCCCCGGCAAGAGGAGCTTGCCGGGAAGGCCAACCAAGGCACTCCAAGGAACTTACCGTGATGCGCCACGTGCTCCGGCAAGGCAACAAGGCCCCGGCAAGAGGAGCTTGCCGGGAAGACCAACCAAGGTACCTCGAGGCCCGGTGAGCGACAAGCTTCCGGACCCGACAAGATAACAGCAGCGGCAAGGCGCTTGCCGCGGCAGGCGGCCACTCTGTGCCCACGCTCCAGCGCATCCACCAACGTGTCGCTCTGGGGGCCTCTCCAGGCGCGCGTGGCGGGAGGCTGTGCAGCCAGCGGTGCGCAGTGGCATGCGAAGCTGACAAGATCGCCATCATGGCGAACGGTGGAGCCCCTAACGGTCCTTTTCTGCACTATTTGGGCGACTCAGACGGGCATTTAATGCCCTTGTCCCTTGCCGTCAGGGTTAGGTAGGGTGCACTGTACAAGTAACTGTACCAACCACCTCACTTTTTACATTTGTACCCTTCTCTGCGTTGCCACCTGTCGGTGACCCCTTTAGCGTATAAAAGGAGGCCCATGCGCAACATAGAGGGGGTTCGACTGGTTGGACAGGTTCGACTGGTTCGGAACCCAGAAAAACACTATGCTCTCTCTCTGGAGCAAGAACACAGGAGGCCGTAGGTGTTCATGATATCGCAGAAGAACTCCAAGAAGGGCAGGTAGAGCCCGCAATAGAAGAACAACGCGAAGAATGGGTACCCGTTTGGAGCCAGTTCCGAAGCAGCGGCCGGGAGTACCCTCGTGCGCGGATGCGCACGCGTCTCCGTCGCCCAAATGAGGTAGAAGTACTCCCCCAGCTCCTTCACGCCGAGCTGGGGGGAGAAGATCGCCCGCTCCTTCCGCAGCGCCGCGAGCCGCTGCGCCTCGGCCGACTTCACGCCCTTTCCCTTATCGGCTTTCGGAGCCATGGCGGAGGTGGTGGGGGAGGTCGACGGCGTTGGTGATGCTGGTGGCAATGGGGGGCGGAGCGCTGCTCTCTTGGCTTCGAGAAGAAGGGGGGGAGCGGCGGAGGTTCGTGAAGATGGAGTAGTAGCAACCAGCAAGGGGGAACGAACTGCCCCTATTTCCTCTACTTATAAAGAGGGACGGGGCGGACGTTTCGCCCTTCCGAATAAAGAACCACCCACGATCTCTCCCACGACGCCGCATTCAACGCGTGTCGTTAGGGGAGAGCGCGGTGGATACGGAGCGAGATTCGGCGTGGCCCAGTCCGCGTGTGCCCGTGCCCTGTCTTGGGCCTGGCCCAACAGCGCTCGGCACCGTGTCTGGCCCAGGCCCGGGGGCTCTTGTCGGTGTAATAGAATAGGGGTACCCTAGTACCCCGAACTTGTGCACGGGCAGTTGCAGCACCCTGCGGCAAGGCTTGCCGGGTGAACGCCAAGATCCTCCGTGGTTCCCTTGGAGCCATTCAAGAACAAAGTATTTAAGCTCAGGAGACAAGGCCCCGGCAAGAGGAGCTTGCCGGGAAGGCCAACCAAGGCAGTCCAAGGAACTTGCCGCGACGCACCACGCGCTCCGGCAAGGCAACAAGGCCCCGGCAAGAGGAGCTTGCCGGGAAGACCAACCAAGGTACCTCGAGGCCCGGTGAGCGACAAGCTTCCGGACCCGACAAGATAACAGCAGCGGCAAGGCGCTTGCCGCGGCAGGCGGCCACTCTGTGCCCACGCTCCAGCGCATCCACCAACGTGTCGCTCTGGGGCCTCTCCAGGCGCGCGTGGCGGGAGGCTGTGCAGCCAGCGGTGCGCAGTGGCATGCGAAGCTGACAAGATCGCCATCGTGGCGAACGGTGGCGCCCCTAACGGTCCTTTTCTGCATTGTTTGGGCGACTTAGACGGGCATTTAATGCCCTTGTCCCCTGCCGTCAGGGTTAGGTAGGGTGCACTGTACAAGTAACTGTACCAACCACCTCACTTTTTACATTTGTACCCTTCTCTGTGTTGCCACCTGTCGGTGACCCCTTTAGCGTATAAAAGGAGGCCCATGCGCAACGTAGAGGGGGTTTGACTGGTTGGACAGGTTCGACTGGTTCGGACCCCAGAAAAACACTACGCTCTCTCTCTCTCTGGAGCAAGAACACAAGATAATCAAACAAGCAGCAGTAGGAGTGTTATCTCTCCGGAGAGCTCCGAAGCTGGGTAAACTGCTCATCTGCTTCGCCTCGATCTGCTCTTCGTGTGATCTTCGCCCCCCGCCGAACCGAAAGGGGCTCGGTCCGCCGGCCCCATAGATGTTCGTGGATCAGTTTTCCCGACATCTTTGGCGCGCCAGGTAGGGGCGTGGAGATTGTGTGAACCTGATCCGGCGTTCACACGAGCTAGATCTTCATTCCCTTCATCAACATGCCACCGAAGAAGAAAACTTCGGCGGCAGCCGCTCCGTCCACGTCACTTCCGCCACCGTTGGAGCAAACGGGTGGTGGAATGGACGCTGGCGGAAGAATGGACGTCGACGAGGAAGCTTATGATACTGCCAGGTCCAAGGACAAGGCTGCACAAACCTCGGCGACTGTACATGTTCCGCGCCACTCTCAGGAGGCGCAAGACTAACAGTGTCATGGCACTCGCAGTGCCATACGCATGATAGGCCAAGACCAAGCTGGTGGATCTCGGGGCGCTCAAGACCAGGATGAACGCCAGCGTGCTAGCACGAGCGGTGCACGGTCGCCTGGACGGGATATTGCTCCTTCTAACATCTTTAGAAGTCCAAGCACGTCCCGCTCCTCGCGCCGTCCGCCACTGCCACCCACCACTCCAGCAGAAGCTTTGGCGCGAGCTCAACTGCTCCTAGATTACCCTCCGACGTCGGACAAGATCGACGAATGGAGGGCCACCATTCAGAGTCTCATCGGCTACGCCAACGGTGACACTCCACGGCGGCCGAGCGCGTCGCCGCCACGGCAGGGTTGCCGGGCGCGAGCCGGTGGCGACGAAACAGGTGGAGGTGCAACTACCATGCAATCACCACCCCGAAGGCCAAGATCGCCGACTCGCCGGATCCACCTCGACAGCGACTCCACCGCATCGTCGGATCCACGAGCTCGTCGCGATCAGCGCCAAGTTCTTCATGATCGACAACAAGAAGACACTCGAACTCGCATCGAGCGCCAAAGAGAAGCGCGACGTCAATCCGACAAGCGCGCTGGGCCCTCTGTTGACATGCATGCGCCAGGGGAACCAGGCGATCTGCCTTACGCGGTAGGTTGCCCTGCGTTCACTCGTGAGCTGCGGCAAGTCCAGTGGCCCAGCACGAAGAACTTAAAGCCAGACGTACCGGAGAAGTACGACGGCAAGACGCATCCGTCGGAGTTCCTCAGCATCTACACCATTGCGGTGCAGGCTGCCGGGGGACGGGATTTCAAGATCCTTGCCAACTACTTCCCGCTGGTGCTCAAGCCCAATGTCAGATCCTGGCTCATGCACTTGCCGGACAACTCCATATCCTCTTGGGCTGATCTGTGCCATCAGTTTGTCGGCGCCTTCACAGGCGGACACAAGCCTCATGGCCAGGAGAGTGATCTTCATCTGCTCGCCCAGAAGGAAGGAGAGCCCCTGCGCAAGTACATTCAGAGATTCAGCAGTGTGCAGCACAACAAACCAGACGTCCACCCTGCCGCGGTGGTCAGCGCGTTCCATCAGAACGTGCGAAACCGCAGGATGCGGGAGGAAATGGCGATGTGCAAGATCAGGGACGTCAGTGAGTTATATGCACTGGCCGACAAGTGTGCACGTGCTGAGGAAGGGAGGAGACTCCCCGAAGAGAATGTAGGAGCGGGAGGATCTGACAGTGAAGATGCTGCCCCTGCAAGGAAAAACCGGCGGCGGAACAACAGGAAGAGGAAAGGCAAAGAGGTGCTAGTTGTTGAGCAGTCCGGCAACGGTGGTGGCGCCAAGAAAGCCAAAGCTGGTGACTCCGGCAAGGAGGTTGCCGCGGAGGTGGCGGTCGCCGACAAGCAGGACGGCACCAACAAGCAGTATTGCAAGATCCACCGCACCAAGGGCCATGATCTCCAGAGCTGCAAGAAAGTCGAGCAGCTTGTTGAGCAACAGAAAGCTGAATACGAGCGGCGCGACAAGGAGAAGGCCCAGGAAGGTGCTGGGGGATCCGGCAAGAAACGTCTCGGCCGAGGAGGATGCCGCGGCAAGGCCAAGCAGCGGCAAGGAGACAGACCTCCTCGCGGCCGCGACAAGGATGAAGATGACGACGACGATGAAGACATGGATGATGAGGAGACTGATGAGCAGGAGTTCCAGAAAGCCACAGAGGTCCTGTGCGTTGACGGTGGTGCTTCGCTGCATACCTCGCACCGTCAGCTCAAGCAGTGGGTGCGGGAAGTTAATGCAGCAGAACCACCCGTCGAGTCACGCAAGCCTCTGAAATGTTCCAGCACGCCTATCATCTTTGATATTGAGGACCACCCTGATCGCATAACTGCGGTCGGGTGCTTGCCGATGTTGGTTTCACCAACAATCCGCAACCTCAAGGTCACTAAGATGCTAGTTGACGGCGGGGCCGGCTTGAACCTGATCTCCTCCGCGGTGCTCCAGAAACTCCAGATCCCTGACAGCGAGCTCGAAGAGACCGGTACATTTCAAGGAATCAACTCGGGAAGGAGCAAGCCGAAGGGAAAGATCACGTTGCCGGTAACATTTGGCAGCAAGCTGAACTTCAGGACTGAGAGTCTCACGTTTGATGTTGCTGACTTTCCATTACCTTACAATGGAATCCTTGGCCGGCCGGCACTCGCCAAGTTCATGGCAGCCTCTCACTATGCGTACAACGTACTGAAAATGCCAGGCCCGATAAGTGTCATCTCTGTCCCTGGCGACAAGAAGGATGCTCTTATCTGTGCCGACAAGATCTACCGGGAAGCAGCAGCCACAGCAGAACGCAAGACACTTGCCGCTGAAGCTCCCGGGGGGAAGAAGAAGACCAAGTCCGGCAAGAGCTCTGATGCCCACTCCGGCAAGCGCACCTCTTCGGAGTGCTGCGCTACCATCGAGGACGCACCATCGAGCTCCACCGGCAAGTGTAAGAAGGCAATGGCAGCTCCACCTGAGACCAAGAAGGTGTCCGCCAAGGAGGACGGCACTGATGGTACCTTCATCATCAGCGCCACTCTTGACCCCAAATAGGAAAGCGCGCTCGTTTCTTTCCTGCGGGCGAATGTCGACGTGTTTGCGTGGCAACCGTTTGATATCCCCGGTGTTCCTAGGAAAGTAATTGAGCACCACCTTGCCGTCTGTCCTCATGCACGGCCCGTCAAGCAGAAAGTCAGGAAACAGGCAGTGGAGCGCCAATAATTCATCGCAGAAGAAATCAAGAAGTTGGAAGCAGCAGGCCTTGTCAGAGGAGTGCTCCATCCCACGTGGTTGGCCAATCCTGTTGTCGTGCGCAAGGCTAACGGGAAATGGAAGCTTTGTATTGACTTCACTGATGTTAATAAAGCTTGTCCCAAAGACCCATTTCCCTTGCCGCGCATTGACCAGATTGTTGACTCCACAGCCGGATGTGATTTGCTTTCATTTCTTGATGCGTACTCAGGATACCATCAGATCTTCATGGCAGAAGAGGATGAAGAGAAAACCGCATTTATCACCCCGTGTGGCACGTACTGCTTCATACGGATGCCTTTCGGTTTGAAGAATGCTGGTTCAACATTCGCAAGGGTAGTCCACCACGCTTTTGAGCCGCAGATGCACAGAAATGTGGAAGCCTACATGGATGACATAGTGGTCAGGAGCAAGAACAGGGCGACCCTAATTCAAGATTTAGACGAGACATTTGCAAATCTGCGCAAGATCAACCTCAAGCTTAACCCCAAGAAGTGCGTGTTTGGAGTCCCTTCCGGCAAGCTTCTCGGGTTCTTCATGTCTCAGCGGGGAATTGAAGCCAATCCCGACAAGATCAAGGCCATTGAGCAGATCGAAGCACCAAAGCGCGTCAAGGATGTACGAAGGCTTGCCGGTTGCGTGGCTGCTCTCAGCAGGTTTATCTCTAGATCTGCTGAGCGCGCCCTGCCATTTTTCAAAATTTTGAAAAAGGCAGGTCCAATAAAATGGACTCCGGAGGCAGAGGCTGCGCTGCAGGACTTGAAGAGATACCTGTCCTCCACTCCAACACTTGTCGCACCTAAGCCGCAAGAGAAGTTGCTGCTGTATATAGCGGCAACCAATCAAGTGGTTAGTGCTGCGGTAGTGGCGGAGAGGGAGGCAGATGATGAGCCAGCAACCACGGCAGATGCATCCAGCGACAAGCAGGGGGCTTCGCCGACAAGCTCTGGTCCCGACAGAGATGGATCTGCGCAGGAGCATGATAAGATGCAGAAGAGAATGGTGCAGCGTCCAGTTTACTTTGTCAGTTCCCTTCTACAGGGGGCTAGATCAAGGTACTCTGGTGTGCAGAAGTTGCTTTTCGGCCTCCTCATGGCCTCGAGAAAGCTGCGCCATTACTTCCATGCACATGAGATCACAGTCGTCACTCGCTTTCCGCTGAAGAGGATACTGCAAAATCCAGAAGCGACAGGCAGGATTGTCGAGTGGGCACTGGAACTGTCAAGCTTTGGCCTCAAGTTTGAGAGCACTTCAACTATCCAAAGCAGAGCATTGGCAGAGTTCATAGCAGAATGGACGCCAACACCAGATGAAGAAATTCCAGAGACGAGCATCCCCGTCAAACAGGCAAGCAAAGAGTGGCTGATGTACTTTGATGGTGCCTTCTCGCTGCAAGGCGCCGGTGCGGGCGTGCTGCTTGTCGCGCCCACCGGAGAGCACCTCAAGTACATAGTCCAGATGCACTTTCCCAAGGAGCAAGCAACCAACAATACTGCAGAGTATGAAGGATTGCTTGCCGGTCTCAGAATCGTAGCAGACCTTGGGATCAAGAAGCTCATTGTCAGGGGTGACTCATAGCTTGTCGTCCGCCAAGTGAACAAGAGCTACCAGAGTCCATTGATGGAAGCATATGTTGATGAAGTGAGGAAGCTAGAAGAGCACTTTGACGGCCTACAGATGGAGCATATCCCAAGAGCTCAGAACGACATTGCTGATGGCCTGTCAAAGTGCGCCGCACTAAAGTTACCTGTGGAACCAGGGATCTTTGTGCTCAAGTTGACTCAACCATCCGTAACACCATGAACTGGACAAAGCAAGAAGAGGAAGTTGGTTTCTGGTGACTACTTTCCGGCAGAGCTCCCCGAAGCCGCCGCCAAGAAAGCCCCCAAGATCAACACCAAGGATGCTGAGGGGCAGTCTGCTCCGGCAAGCCTTATGGTTTGTTCCGTTGAAGCAGACGCTCCCGACAAGTTTTGCTCCGGCAAGCTTGCCGGGGAACATCAAGCTCCGGCAGGGCCGCAAGTCCTTGCCGTAGAAGCGGATGTTCCCGCAGCAGCAGATGTGCCTTTAGTCCTTGTTGTCGAGCCACAAGCTCCAGCATGGGCACAACAGATTGTCCATTTCCTTCAGACAGGAGAACTTCCCGAAGAGCAAGAAGAAGCGGAAAAAGTAGCCCGGCAGTCAAGTATGTACCAGTTTGTCGATAGCATACTGTACAGAAGAAGACTCAACGGTGTGAAATTGAAGTGTATTTGCCGGGAAGATGGACAAAAGCTGTTGGCAGAGATACATGGAGGCATATGTGGCCACCACATTGGCGCAAGAGCACTTGCCGACAAAGCTTTCCGGCAAGGTTTCTTTTGACCGACAGCCCTCCAGGATGCAACTACACAAGTAACCAAGTGTGAAGCGTGCCAGTTCCACTCCAAACAGATACACCAGCCAGCTCAAGCTCTCCAGACGATCCCTTTATCCTGGCCATTTTCGGTCTGGGGGCTCGATATCCTCGGCCCTTTCCCCTGAGCTGTCGGGGGCTTTGAGTACTTGTACGTCGCAATCGACAAGTTCACAAAGTGGCCGGAAGTGCAGCCAGTGAGGAAGGTGACCGCACAGTCAGCAGTCAAGTTCTTCAGGTCAATTGTTTGCCGTTTCGGGATCCCTAACAGGATCATCACCGACAACGGCATGCAATTCACGAGCCGCACCTTCATGCAGTACGTCCAAGACCTTGGCGCCAAGGTCTGCTTCACTTCTGGTGCTCATCCGAGAAGCAACGGTCAAGCAGAGAGGGCAAATGCTGAAGTGCTGCGCGGGCTCAAGACCAGAACTTTCGATAGGCTGCGTAAGTGCGGAAGAAACTGGAGCGAGGAGCTGCTGGTGGTTCTTTGGTCGATCAGAACGACGCCAAATCGAGCCACTGGCCAGACGCCTTTTGCTCTAGTCTATGGAGCAGAGGCAGTTCTCCCCACGGAACTCGTATATGGATCGCCTCGAGTGCTCGCTTATGATGAGCTTGAGCAAGAACAGCTGCGACAAGATGACGCGCTGCTCCTTGAGGAAGATCGTCTTCAAGCTGTTGTACGAGCTGCTCGATACCAGCAAGCTTTGCGCCGCTACCATAGCCGCAAAGTTAAGGCCAGAAGCTTCGAGGAAGGCGACCTTGTTCTTCGGCGCGTTCAGTCCGCCAAGAATTCCAACAAGTTGACGCCGAAGTGGGAAGGCCCTTATCGGGTGAAACGAGTCACAAGGCCCGGCGCTGTCCGCCTTGAGACCGAAGATGGCATTCCGGTGAGCAACTCCTGGAACATAGAACATCTTCGTAAGTTTTTCCCGTAGGGCGCGGTTGCCGGAACCCGTTCCGGCAACCACCTTTTGTACAAGTCTTGCCGCTGTTGCATGTAATCCTTTGTACAAAGCCGGGCGCAGATCCCGTGCATAAATAAAACCCCATGTGCTCCGCACAACTTGTCCATTTCATGCATTAGTTTCTTTCTTGCATGCGTTATCTGACACTTTGTGCAGCACCTACATCCGGTAAGCAATAACGAGCCGAAGGGCTCCATATCATTATTTTCTCTTCTATCTTTTTTTCTCAACAAAGGAAAAGAAGGTTCCCTCGCACACAAGTTTGCCAGGGGGAAGGAGAAGATTGTGGTATGGACCAGGCGTCGTTCAAGCAAAGTTTTGCCTTGCCGGGAAGCAAATGACAGAAAAGCTAAGTTGCCAAAGTTTGAGCAATCAGTTTTTAAATTTTTGAGTTATCTTCCTCGAACGACCCTGCTTTGTATGGAAAACCTATGCGCGGAGGAACCAACTCGTGGCTAGTTGTGCCCTTACTTTGTTTTGAGTCCGCTCAACAACTTAAGTGTGCTGCATCTAGTCGCGACAAGGTTTCTTGTCGGAAGCAGCGCCGTCAGCAGGCTGCTGACGTTCCGCACTCAGCGCTCGCGGCTCGGGTGCCTGCGCCGACCAGTTCCCTAGAAGCGTAGGGTAAAAACATACAAAGGAAGGAAATAACATAGCAATTGATAACAGAAATAAAGTTATATTACAAGATAACTTGTCGCAGCTCTAACAGACTGTTTTTCATAACATGATTAGCAGCGACAAGGGAAAAGAAGAAATGGGCCGCCTAGTCTACGCGATCGCCCTCAACCCTCTTGATCTCGCTCACCTTGTCCACAATGGGTGCGACAAGGGCCTTGAGTGCGTCCCGATCGGCGTCTGGCGGCAAGGACTTGAGGACGTTGGTGAAGCTGAGGCCTGGACTGCGGAAGGCCACCTTCATCAGCACCTTCTGGAGAACCCCGGCGCAGATTTTGCGCGACTCGTCGGCCAGCTGCTTTGGGATCCTCTCCCGGAGCCGCTGGAGTGCCGTCGCCACGCCCTTGAAGAACAGGCTGAGCTTGGCGCTGGGTTGGAGATTCTCGTCGGAGGGATACCCAAAGTCCTCCATCCCCATCTGCGCCAGCTCCTCGTCAATGACTGCGGCAATATTCACCAGACCCTCGGTCTAGTGCTCCACAGTATCTCTGAATGAGTTCTGGGTAACTGCGATGCTCTCCAGCAGCGCCTTGTCAGCCTTGACCTTCTCCGACAAGGTCTTCTCCCGCTCCTTGGCATCATCCAGCGTCTGCGTCAGCGTGGCCAGCTTCAACTCCAGGTCTGCATTGGAATCCTTGGTGGCGCTGAGCTCCTTGCCCCTCTCAGCAAGAAGACCTTGCAGCTCACCGTGGGCGGCAGCATCCTTCTCACGCTCACGCTTGAGCACGGCAAGCTCCTCGCCGCTCTTCCCGATGTTTGCCTCCAGCTGCGCCACCTTCTCCTCCAGCTCTTTGTTGGCGGCCTCTGCGGTTGCGGCAGCGTCCTTTGCTTCCTTGAGCACCCCGCCAAGTGCTTTCTCGCGCTCGGCGAGCTCCTCCTCGTAGCTGTCGAGGTTGGCCTTCCGCTGCACCAATTCGCCTTCTCGCGTGGACTGCTTCTCGGCGGCCAGCCTTTGTTCCTCCTCAGCTTCGGCCTTCTCGAGAAGGAAGGTCGTGCGCTCCTCGGCGAGTCGCTCCCGCTCCTGTGCCAGGGACCGGAGAGCTTCTTGATTGTGGCCCCGGAGCTCCTCCGCGCGCTTCTCCATATCAACTCCCGCCTTCGCGACAAGCGCTTCCCGGGAAGCCAGCTTGGCTTGCCGTGCGCAGTAGAGTGACAGCAGCTTCCGCAGCAGCTGCTCCTCCTCAGGCTCGCCACTGCTGCTGCTGGGCGCGTCGACCAACGACAGTCCAGCGGAGGCGAGCACCTCCTCATCGAAAGTTTCCCCCTCGACCGGCACCCTGGAGCTCGACGCCCAGGGTAGCTTGATGAAGATATCGTCGCCGGCCTTCAAGTAGGCGCAGGGCTGGGGCTCCTCGGAGCCCGGATCCGCGGCAGCGGCAGAGGGATCGGCGGTCGGTGCAGCGCCTGGCGCTCCTGCGGCCTCAGGGTCGTCAGTGCGATCGCCCGACCCCTCGCCGGCTTCTGCGGCGGCAGCCTTGGCGGCCTCCTCGCCGGCGGTCTCATCAGCACCGGCCCCTTCTTCGTTGGCGGAGGTGTCGTCAGTGCTGCCATGCACGCCTTCCTCGCCGGCGCCCTCTGTCTCCATTGGCTCAGTAGCAGATAGGTCTGAAGAACGAAGAAGGGAGAAAAATCAATCAAAAATCCAAGAGAAGAAAATCAGAAGAATAAGAACCCAAGGGAAAGTTTTTGGACAAGTGAATTACCTGTGCCAAGATCTGCAGTTGCGGTCTCGGCCGCCGCAGGATCGACGGTGTTGTCCCTTGCTGGAGAACTGCCTCTTGTCGAAGAGTTCTCCCTTGCCGGAGAGCGCTCCCTTGCCGGGGACTCCTCCCTTGGCGGCGTAGTCGAAGCAGATGGCACTTCGGGACCAGCTTCCGGGCGCTCCTGATGTGGCTGCTCTGCTCCTACACAAATCAACAAGCAAGATATCAACAAAGGAAAAAGCACTCATGCACGCGTGACAGCAGAAAGCTAACTATGAACTTACGCTGGGGGCTGCGCTGGGGGCTGCTTTGAGGAGTGGTTGCCGGGTCCATCAAGGTGGTCTCGGACCCGCCCCTTGCTGACACGGTGGGGTCATCTTCGATGACAATCACCGCGGCCTTGGCCCTCTTCGCCGCTCTCTGGGCCAGCGTCCTGAAAAGAAAGGAGTTCAGATTGAAGCAAGTCAGATACAAGATAAAAACGGCAAGATTGAAGAACTACAAGAGCACCAAAGAAACTTACTCTTCTTCCTCCTCGTCGGAGCTGAGCGCGGAAAGATCAAAGTCCGGCTCCCCTCCGGTGCGGCGAGGTGGAGGAGTAGGATCCCTTGCCCGCTTGGCGGGGGCGATGGCGGTGGCCCGAGAAGATCCCGCTCCAGTTGCCGCTGCTGCGTGAGGCGCTCCCGCGGCAACATTGCTTGCCGCGGTAGAGCGTGTCGCACGGCTCGGCGGCTGTTGACCCAGCTGCCGCCCCGCTACGTCCGCGGCCCTGTGAAGACGCCTTCTTGGCAGGGCCGGGGGCTCCGCCTGTGGCAAGCTTTCTGAAGGCTCGGGCTCTTCCTCGCCGGCCTCGCTCGGCTCAGCTTCAGGGCCGGCAGGCTCTTCCTCGCCAATGAACTCCGCGCGCTCGGCGAGGTTTGCCGCCTCTGTCGCCTCCGCCTCCTCCATAGTGAACTCGAACGCGCCCGCGGCAGCTGCGGCCACAACCTCTTCCGCCCTAGTGGCGATGCGCTGCAGCTCCTCGTCGGTGGTGTCACGGGTGAGGCTCTTCTGCTCGTCAGCGCCGACCGGCACTTCTTCCAAGTTGTCGAAGAACGCTTGCACGACGTCATCCGCAGGCTCTTGCCAAGTTGGAACGATTCCGTGTGAATCGCACAACGGCATCATGGCGCAGATCCGGTCAAGCGAAGAATTATTGCACAATGGAACGACGCCCCTCGCCAGCGTGAATGGGTGCTGGGAATCGCGTTTGAACAACTCCAGGAGCATTGCATCCAGCTCCAAGACGGTGAAGTTGTAGTTGAGGCCCGGCCGCAGCCTCATGATGTCCGCCGAGTTCTTGAATTCCCAGGCGGGCCTCCCCCTCTCCTGCAGGGGGGTGATGCGGCGGCGGAGGAAATCTGCGCCTACAACGCCTACAGTGAGCCCGGCAAGCCTGAGGCGAAGGGTCCTAGTGATGGCGATCTTCAGCCTCTCGTCTTCCGGGGCCACGTTGCTCCAGTCATTGCCACGCACTATTGGAGCTTGGCGCACGGCGGTGAAGGGCTGCGGATTCTCCTCGACGATCCAGCACCACTCCGCTCTCCACTACTCCCACTTGCTGCGGAGCTCACCCTCCTAGTACGCCTCCTTCTTGCCGACTCTCAAGATCCAGGCGATCCCTCCGGCAAGCGGCTCTCCTCTCTCTACCCGAGGCATGAAGAAGTGGCGGAAAAGGGCAACATTGGGGTGGACTCCGACAAAGTTTTCGCACAAATGTGCGAAAACTGCCATGGTCAGAACGGCGTTGGGGGTGAAATCAAGGAGGCGGAGGCCGTAGGTGTTCATGATATCGCAGAAGAACTCCGAGAAGGGCGGGCAGAGCCCGCAATAGAAGAACAGCGCGAAGAATGGGTACCCGTTTGGAGCCAGTTCCGAAGCAGCGGCCGGGAGTACCCTCGTGCACGGATGCGCACGCGTCTCCGTCGCCCAAAAGAGGTAGAAGTACTCCCTCAGCTCCTTCGCGCCGAGCTGGGGGAGAAGATCGCCCGCTCCTTCTGCAGCGCCGCGAGCCGCTGCGCCTCGGCCGACTTCACGCCCTTTCCCTTGTCGGCTTTCGGAGCCATGGCGGAGGTGGTGGGGGAGGTCGACGGCGTTGGTGATGCTGGTGGCAATGGGGGGCGGAGCGCTGCTCTCTCGGCTTCGAGAAGAAGGGGGGGAGCGGCGGAGGTTCGTGAAGATGGAGTAGTAGCAACCAGCAAGGGGGAACGAACTGCCCCTGTTTCCTCTGCTTATAAAGAGGGACGGGGCGGACGTTTCGCCCTTCCGAATAAAGAACCACCCACGATCTCTCCCACGACGCCGCATTCAACGCGTGCCGTTAGGGGAGAGCGTGGTGGATACGGAGCGAGATTCGGTGTGGCCCAGTCCGCGTGTGCCCGTGCCCTGTCTTGGGCCTGGCCCAACAGCGCTCGGCACCGTGTCTGGCCCAGGCCCGGGGGCCCCTAGTACCCCGAACTTGTGCACGAGCAGTTGCAGCACCCCGCGGCAAGGCTTGCCGGGCGAACGCCAAGATCCTCCGTGGTTCCCTTGGAGCCATTCAAGAACAAAGTATTTAAGCTCAGGACACAAGGCCCCGGCAAGAGGAGCTTGCCGGGAAGGCCAACCAAGGCACTCCAAGGAACTTGCCACGACACGCCACGCGCTCCGGCAAGGCAACAAGGCCCCGGCAAGAGGAGCTTGCCGGGAAGACCAACCAAGGTACCTCGAGGCCCGGTGAGCGACAAGCTTCCGGACCCGACAAGATAACAGCAGCGGCAAGGCGCTTGCCGCGGCAGGCGACCACTCTGTGCCCACGCTCCAGCGCATCCACCAGCGTGTCGCTCTGGGGGCCTCTCCAGGCGCGCGTGGCGGGAGGCTGTGCAGCCAGCGGTGCGCAGGGGCATGCAAAGCTGACAAGATCGCCATCGTGGCGAACGGTGGCGCCCCTAACGGTCCTTTTCTGCATTGTTTGGGCGACTCAGATGGGCATTTAATGCCCTTGTCCCCTGCCGTCAGGGTTAGGTAGGGTGCACTGTACAAGTAACTGTACCAACCACCTCACTTTTTACATTTTACCCTTCTCTGCGTTGCCACCTGGCGGTGACCCCTTTAGCATATAAAAGGAGGCCCATGCGCAACGTAGAGGGGGTTCGACTGGTTCGGAACCCAGAAAAACACTACGCTCTCTCTCTGGAGCAAGAACACAAGATAATCAAACAAGCAGCAGTAGGAGTGTTATCTCTCCGGAGAGCTCCGAAGCTGGGTAAACTACTCGTGTGCTTCGCCTCGATCTGCTCTTCGTGTGATCTCTGCCTCCCGCCGAACCGAAAGGGGATCGGTCCGCCGGCCCCATAGATGTTCGTGGATCAGTTTCCCCGACAATAAAGCATATTGGGCAGTTAAAGAACTCAACTATGATTTCAAACTTGCTGGTGAACGGAGGTTATTTGATATAAGCTCCTTAGATGAATGGAGAACCCAAGCTTATGAGAATGCAAAGTTATTCAAAGAAAAAGTTAAAAGATGGCAAGACAAAAGAATTCAAAAGCGTGAGTTTAAAGTTGGAGAATATGTTCTTTTGTACAACTCTCGTTTTAGATTTTTTGCGGGAAAGCTCCTCCCGAAATGGGAAGGCCCATACATCATCAAGGAGGTTTACCGGTCTGGAGCCATAAAAATAAATAACTCCAGAGGTACTAACCTGAAGGTTGTCAATGGGCAACGAGTAAAGCATTATATCTCAGGTACGCCTATTAATGTTGAAAGTAATATTATCCAAACCATGACACCGGAAGAACACATAAAAGAGTCCTTCCGGAACACTCCAGAATCGTGAAAATAAAGAGGTACGTGATACGGTTAGTAAACGGACTCCAAAAAATCCGCAAAAATATTTTATATCAGATTTGGAATATTTTAGAATTTTGGAAATAAAGAACTTCCAGGAAGCGTCCCCTGGTGGGCACAAGACACCAGGGATGGCGCGCCCATGTGGGTCGTGCTCACCTGGGACACATCTCGTACTGCGTTTTTGTACCATATACTTGTCCTCCAAGATAAAAAAATCTATATATACTTCCCGAACCTCTTGATCACCGTATCGCGGAGAAATCCTCTGTTCTCTTTTCTTGCTGTTTTTTGTCAGATCTACTGGGCCATGCATCATGTCTTCTTCTTCCTGCAACCACGTGGAAGAGGATGCTTGGTTGATGAAGATTGAGCTGAAGAGAGAAGAGGCCGCGGGAGCTATCGGAGGAGATGAGAGCAAGGAGGCTACCGTAGACCAGCCTCCGGTCTTTGAACAAGCACTTCCAGCTGACGAGGAGGAGGAAGATATCCTTAAACCTTACCTTACTCATCTTACTCCTGCTGAGATTGAAGCCTTTCACATCATTGAAATAGTTCGCATACAAAATAAGTATCTCACTCGCGAGAATATTTTGCATCAAGAGCACATCACCCACCTCAGGAGCCTCATCCGTCGATTGGAGAATCTTCTAATCCTTAAAGATAGGATCGCTTCTTCATCACCATCACCTTCTTCACCACCAAAGGAGAATTGAGTATCGGGTATGGGCACTCCCCTTCGCTTTCGCCAAGCTTGGGGGAGGTGCCCCAGTATCGTATCATCCCACTATCTTTTTGATTTTACTTATTTTAGTTCGATCTTTTGCCTAGATGAAATAAAGTTTAGTTTGATCATGTCTTCTTTGAGAATTGCTTAGTGATCTATCATTGTAATCGTGTGCAAGTTATATGATAAAGTTAGTTTGAGTTTTTGCTTTCTTAACTTTCATGTTGCAAATAAAAAGAAGAAATAAAGAAAAGAGAAAGAAAACAAATATAAGAAAGGAAATAAATAATGGAAAGATTATATACTAATCCTATGGTAGGTGATGGCAGCACATAAGGAAAAGTATAAGTAGAAAATTTTATTAGAGATTGACAAACATAGCATTAGTCAATGATGCATCTCATGAAAGAATTAATAAGGGAAGAGAAGATTCACATATAGATATACTATCCTAGAAATATTTTGTGATTGTGAGCCCTCATCAAAATATTATATGCCAAAATTGTTGACACTTGACAAGGAAGACAACTTAATGGTTTGTGTTTGTTTATATTCACGTAGAAGTCATATTGTCATAGATCCTTTAACATGTGATGCTTGCCCCTATCTTTGCTAGCCAAAAAAATTATGTACTAAGTAGAAATACTACTTCTGCATCCAAAAACCCTTAAATCCAAATGTTTTTCAAGTGTCAACCATACCTACCTAGGGATTGAGCAAGATCCCTCAAGTAAGTTGTCATCGGTGCAAAAAGGCAATAATAATTGGTTCTAAAAGTGTGAGATCATTTAGTGTAAGAGAAAATTGAGCATTGTACGGACTTGGATGAAAAAGAATAAAAGCGATATACTGCATAATAAAGGTTGTCATCTTAAGGGGCAATACAACGTGACGTTCTCTTGCACTAAGGGATTGAGCATACAAACAAATAAGCACATGGCAACCTCTGCTTCCCTCTGCGAAGGGCCTATCTTTTACTTTTATGCAAAGAGTCAAAGTGTTTCTCCCTATTCCTTTTATTTTTGCCTTTTGGCAAGAATCATGTGGTGAGGAAATATCTAGGCACATATGTCCAGTTAAATATAGATGGCATGAGTTATTATGGTTGACATCACCCTTGAGGTGAGTATGTTGGGAGGCGAAACTAAAAGCCCCTATCTTTCTATGTGTTCGGTTGAAACGTTTTGCTCATGGGTACGAGGTGAGTGTTAGCAATCATAGAAGACTATATGATGGTTGAGTATATTGACTTGCTTAAAAGGCTCCTACACGGTACCCTTCCTGAAAAGATGATGAATTGTAGTTGCAAAGTTGACTAAGAAAATAGTTTGCTGGTTCATAATAGAGTTTTTGCTTTATACTTCGATTGTGTGATGAACATTTACTTATTAATGAGATGTATATGGTAAAACTTCTACGATAAAAGTCCTATGTTTCATGTTGTTGTTGTTATAATAATCAACATGATGCTTCTATGTCCATATTTTGTTTTTATCGACACCTCTCTCTCAAAGCATTTGGACATGTTTTTCGATTTCGGTTTTCGCTTGAGGACAAGCAAGGTCTAAGCTTGGGGGTGTTGATATGTCCATTTTGCATCATGTTTTCTTACTATTATTTATAATGTTTTTTATCCATAATAATGCTTTTTGGAGTAATTCTAATGCCTTTTATCTCATAATTTGCAAGGAACACACCAAGAGGGAGAATTCCTGCAGCTGGAAATCTGGACCTGGAAAATCTACGGCAGGCCACCTATTCTACACAACTCCAAATGAGTTGAAACTTCATGGAGATTTTTTATGGATTATTTAAGAAATACTGGAGCCAATAAACACCAGAGGGGGGCCACCAGGTGGGCACAATCCACCTGGGCGCGCCAGGCCCCCCAAGCGCGCCCTGGTGGGTTGTGGTGACTCGGCCCACCTCCGGTGCCCATCTTCTGGTATATAAGTCATTTTGACCTATAAAAAATAAGGAGAGGACTTTCGGGATGAAACGCCAACACCTCGAGGTGGAACTTGGGTAGGAGCACTTTTGCCCTCCGGCGGAGCGATTCCACTGAGGGAACTTCCCTCCCGGAGGGGGAAATCATCATCATCATCACCAACAACTCTCCCATCTTGGGGAGGGCAATCTCTATCAACATCTTCAACAACACCATCTCCTCTCAAACCCTAGTACATATCTTGTGTTCAATCTTGTTACTGGAACTATAGATTGGTGTTTGTGGGTGACTAGTAGTGTTGATTACGTCTTGTAGTTGATTACTATATGGTTTATTTGGTGGAAGATTATATGTTTAGATCCATTATGCTATTTAATACCCCTCTGATCTTAAGCATGGTTATTATTCGTGAGTAGTTACTTTTGTTCTTGAGGTCACGAGAGAAATCATGTTGCAAGTAATCATGTGAACTTGATGTGTGTTCGATATTTTGATAGTATGTATGTTGTTGTTCCCTTAGTGGTCTCATGTGAACATCGACTACATGACACTTCACCATATTTGGGCCTAAGGGAATGCATTGTGGAGTAGCAATTAGATGGTGGGTTGCGAGAGTGATAGAAGCTTAAACCCCAGTTTATGCGCTATTTCGTAAGGGACCGATTGGATCCAAAAGTTTAATGCTATGGTTAGAATTTATTCTTAATACGTTTCTCGTAGTTGAGGATGCTTGTCGGAGGGTTAATCATAAGTAAGAGGTTTGTTCAAGTAAGGACAGCACCTAAGCACCGGTCCACCCACATATCAGATTATCAAAGTAGCAAACACAAATGAAACCAATATGATGAAAGTGACTAGATGAAATTCCCATGCACCCTCAAGAACGCTTTGCTCATCATAAGAGACCATTTTGGCCTGTCCTTTGCCTCAGAAGGATTGGGATACCTTGCTGTGCTTTTGTTACTACTATCATTACTTGCTCGTTACAAATTATCTTGCTATCAAACTACTCCGCTACCTACAATTTCAGCACTTGCAGGCATTACCTTACTGAAAACTACTTGTCATTTCCTTCTGCTCTTCGTTGGGTTCGACACTCTTACTTATCGAAAAGAGCTACAATTGATCCCCTATACTTGCGGGTCATCACACTGGCCAACTTGGAAAGTGCCTCCTCCTTCGCCAACACCATCTTAGCAAAGTCTGATTTAAAAAATCTGAGCTCAATCTCCACATTCCTCTTTTTATCCCGCATCTTCAAATATTCTTCAGTGTTGACAACAGTTTCTCTAATCCTATGTATGTTCTCTTCCTCATACATGCTCCAAAGATTTTCTAGGCACATCTTCAAAGACTGTGGCCACTCTTGATCAACCCACTCCAGGTAAGAACACTTCTTTTCATCCTAAAATATTTAAAACTAGATCAGTAACAATTGTAGGGGAAATGGGTTTATAGCAACATAGAAAATCACCAATGCTTATTTTGAAAAACTGAAGAAACATGTTAATTATGACATATCTTCTCAAAAAGATCAATGTGCAAATGATAATTGCTACTGAGACAACAACCAAATTCTGGAACATGAGAAGCTATAATTAACTATAGCAACGCTACAAGTTCTTACTCATGTACAATAAATAACAAATTGAACATTTTATGAGGAAGGTAAATATAACTGCAACAGCATAGCGACAGCGTTTGGATGACATCAAATTAATACTAACAGGTCTGTACATGCGCACATTTAGTAACATAGAACAAATAGCACTAAGGTCGTCCACTATGTATGCCAAAACTGGGGTAAAGACAACTATTGCTACATCTTGCACCGGTGCCCTCGAGTGGCGAGCCAATGCAGCGGGAAAAAATCAGGGACCCAGACTCCGGAGCATGTAGTTGCTCCGATGCCCAGTTCCTTCGTGCCATAAAGATTTAATATTTTACTGCTTGGCTGCTCGGATGTGTGGACCAAATTTGGCTGCACAAACTGCGGAAGCGGTGCCAAATAATTTTCTAATGGCACCACTGATGAGATGGCAACAATTTAAGATACTAGGTAAAAATGGTGACACTGTCTTAGGATGCGTTTCGTTGAAGGTGTGGTATGAATGGGTTGGGACCGTGACAGTGTCTGAATCACATCTAAGAAATGATTTGTAACAACGAAAGAGGGTTTAACCTTCTCTGCACATGCCAGAAACTTCCTCCCACTGTCCACAGATTCAAACGCAACTAGCTTCACGCATGGAGATTGATGGTGACAACGAGAAGATAGATCTTTAGCCACCCCGCTCCATTTGTTGCCACTGATGGTCCTAGGGAGCTACAAGAGGAAGAAATGACTCAAAGCGACCACCGGGTAAAAATTCTTCATTCTAAGTCATAGCCCGAGAGAGAGAAGAGAGGCATACCTGGGTGGTGAAGGAGTCCTTGCCGGAGGAGGAACCGCTAGAGAGGTCTTTGAAGAAGACCATGGCGACCCCGGTGGTAGGATGCGAGACGACGAGAGCAAGGAAGCGGCTATAGCTTAGGAAGGAAGGAAGGAGGAAACAGAGGAAACGTGACTTGTGGTCAAGGAGAAAAGGGGGTGGGGAAGGGAGGAGGGGCGGGGGTAGATATTTTGGCGGTAGGCCAAAATTTTGGAAATGTGGAGGGAAACTTTGCGCGCGGTGCCACCGGACCATTCACTATGAACGATTATGTGCTTCGTTTGGACATTTTTATGCATTAATTGAGTTTTCAATGCATTTATGTGCATAATTCAAATTTTAACTACATGCACATGCTCTAATGCATATAAATTGGTTGAAAATTCAAATATGTGCCCTTGGTTGCATGCTTAGGTCCCATGCAAGAAATAGGAAATGAATGTCAAACAACATGCCACAGTCACTCGACCACAACCATTGAGATACCTGGTTTTTAACTTATAGTAAATCCAAAGCTCGTCTGAAATTCATGAAACTTGGCATGCTATCATGGAGCGGCATCAACATGTCGTGGTAAATTTTTTTCCCATTAGGGGCATGTTTGGGGATATGTTTCTCACAAATCGGAGCTTCTCACAACAAGCTTGATGGTTTCGGTAGGGAATGTCCCACCTTTGGGGACAAAACAATATTCATTGCCTCTTATTGCTTTCAAAAATTTTCTCATGTCAACATAGAACAACATGAGTGTTGTGTCAATTTTTGGGACTTTTCGGGGTTCGTTTGGACATTTTTATGCATTAATTGAGTTTTCAATGCATTTATGTGCATAATTCAAATTTTAACTACATGCACATGCTCTAATGCATATAAATTGGTTGAAAATTCAAATATGTGCCCTTGGTTGCATGCTTAGGTCCCATGCAAGAAATAGAAAATGAATGTCAAACAACATGCCACGGTCACTCGGCCAGAAACATTGAGATACCTGGTTTTTAAATTATAGTAAATCCAAAGCTCGTCTGAAATTCATGAAACTTGGCATGCTATCATGGAGCGGCATCAACATGCCGTGGTAAATTTTTTGTCCCATTAGGGGCAGGTTTGGGGATATGTTTCTCACAAACCGGAGCTTCTCACAACAAGCTTGATGGTTTCGGTAGGGAACGTCCCACCTTTGGGGACAAAACAATATCCATTGCCTCTTATTGCTTTCAAAAAATTTCTCGTGTCAACATAGAACAACATGAGTGTTGTGTCAATTTTTGGGACTTTTTGGGGTTCGTTTGGACATTTTTATGCATTAATTGAGTTTTCAATGCATTTATGTGCATAATTCAAATTAGAACTACATGCACATGCTCTAATGCATATAAATTGGTTGAAAATTCAAATATTTATCCTTGGTTGCACGCTTAGGTCCCATGCAAGAAATGGGAATGAATGTCAAACACCCTGCCATAGTCACTCGGCCGCAAACATTGAGATACATGGTTTTTAAATTTTGGTAAATCCAAAGCTTGTCTGAAATTCATGAAACTTGGCATGCTATCATGGAGCGGCATCAACATGCCGTGGTAATTTTTTTGTCCCATTTGGGGTAGGTTTGGGGATATGCTTCTCACAAACTAGACCTCCTCACAACAAGCGTGATGGTTTCGGTAGGGAACGTCCCACCTTTGGGGAAGAAATGATATCCATTGCCTCTTATTGCTTTCAAATTTTTCTCGTGTCAACATAGAACAACAGGAGTGTTGTGTCAAATTTTGGGATTTTTCGGGTTTCGTTTGGACATTTTTATGCATTAACTGAGTTCTCAATGCATTTATGTGCATAATTCAAATTTGAACTACATGCACATGCCATAATGCATATAAATTGGTTGAAAAATCAAATATGAGTCCTTGGTTGCATGCTTAGGTCCCATTCAAGAAATGGGAATGAATGTCAAACACCCTGCCACGGTCACTCGGCCACAAACATTGAGATACCTGGTTTTTAAATTCTAGTAAATCCAAAGCTCATCTGAAATTCATGAAACATGGCATGCTATCATGTAGTGGCATCAACATGTCGTGGTAATTTTTTTGTCCCATTTGGGGCAGGTTTGGGGATATGCTTCTCACAAACTAGAGCTTCTCACAACAAGCCTGATGGTTTCGGTAGGGAACGTCCCAGCTTTGGGGACGAAACGATATCCATTACCTCTTATTGCTTTCAATTTTTTTCTCGTGTGAACATAGAACAACCAAAGTGTTGTGTCAAGTTTTAGGAATTTTCGGGGTTCATTTGGACATTTTTATGCATTAGTCGAGTTTTTAATGCATTTATGTGCATAATTCAAATTTGAACTGCATGCACATTCTCTAATGCATATAAATTGGATGAAAAATCAAATTTGTGTCCTTGGGTGCGTGCTTAGGTCCCATGCAAGAAATGGAAATGAATGTCAAACACCTTGCCATGGTCACTCAGACGCAAACATTGAGATACCTGGTTTTTAAATCCTAGTAAATCCAAAGCTCGTCCGAAATTAATGAAACTTGGCATGCTATCATGGAGCGGCATCAACATGTCGTGGTAAATTTTTTGTCCCATTTGGGGCAAGTTTGGGGATATGTGTCTCACAAACCAGAGCTTCTCACAACAAGTGTGATGGTTTCGGTAGGAAACGTCCCACCTTTGGGGACGAAACGATATCCATTGCCTCTTATTGCTTTCAAAAATTCCCTTGTGTCAACATAGAATAACATGAGTGTTGTGTCAATTTTTGGGATTTTCGGGGTTCGTTTGGACATTTTTATGCATTAATTGAGTTTTCAATGCATTTATGTGCATAATTCAAATTTGAACTACATGCACATGCTCTAATGCATATAAATTGGGTGAAAAGTCAAATATGTGTCCTTGAGTGGGTGCTTAGGTCCCATGCAAGAAATGGGAATGAATGTCAAACACCCTGCCACGGTCAGTCTACCACAAACATTGAGATACCTGGTTTTTAAATTCTAGTAAATCCAAAGCTTGTCCTAAATTCTTGAAACTTGACATGCTATCATGGAGCGGCATCAACATGTCGTGGTAATTTTTTGTCCCATTTGAGGCAGTTTGGGGGATATGCTTCTCACAAACCAGAGCTTCTCACAACAAGCGTGATGGTTTGGGTAGGGAACGTCCCACCTTTGGGGACGAAACGATATCCATTGCCTCTTATTGCTTTCAAAAAATTTCTTCATTAACATAGAACAACAGGAGTGTTGTGTCAATTTTTTGGATTTTTCGGGGTTCATTTGTACATTTTTATGCATTAATTGAGTTGTCAATGCATTTGTGTGCATAATTCAAATTTGAACTACATGCACATGCTCTAATGCATATAAATTGGTTGAAAAAAAATCAAATATGTGTCCTTGGATGCATACTTAGGTCCCATGCAAGAAATGGGAATGAATTTCAAATGCCAGGGCACCGTTGATTGCCAGCAAAACGTTGAGATACTTTGTTTTTAAATTCTAGTAAATCCAAAACTCGTCTGAAATTCATGAAACATGGCATGCTTTCATGGAATGGCACCTGACATGCTGTGGTCTTTTTCGTGTCCATTTTGAGAGAAGGCGCACTTGAATAACAGCCAACAGAGGCATTTTGAAAAAATAGCTGTCACTTTAATATCTCAAACGGTTGTATAGTTCAAATCATGTGTGTTCTGTTAACCATTCATGTGACGACACATGTCTTCATTTTAAGGTGTGCGTTCTGTTAACCATTATGTTAACCATGCGGACAACTGCTGGACCTTGACTGAACGGGAGGCGTGTGAGCAGAGTCCAGTGCGCAGGCTGACCGAGAGGCGTGCTAGTTGTCCTCCAATGCGCAGGCTCACCGGGAAACGTGCGAGCTGTACGCTGCGCAGGCTCACTAGTAAGTGAGCCCTTTGACTTCCATGGCCTCCCGCCTTCCTGTCCATTAATGGTGCCTGAGCCGCTGTTTAATATGGGTGGCCTTACTGTTCACCTCCCATTCCCCTCCCTCCCGCAAACCTCCACTAACGACATGGCGCAGAATGATCATTTGCCGCTAGTCTTCAAGTTTGGTGAAGTCGACTCTGAGCCGGATGAGATAGAAACTAAGGAGGAATAGGCCCTCATGGACATGGCCCAGAACGAGATGGCTGCGGAGGTTGCTGCCGCCGCTCCTGTCCCACCTCTCATCCCCACGCCTGCGCCAGCGACCATCCCTGTACCATTGACGGGCTGGTCGCCGAGCACTATCGCAGAGCTGGAAGCCGCGGGCATCAGCAAGGTCTCCACGGACCCACGCGAGCTCGTGTACATGCCAGCGCCAGTGCCCGTGCGCGCCCCTCCACCCACCGTGGTGCCGCCCCCCATGCGTTTAGCTGCACCTGCCGCGCCCGTGCCCCTGCCCGTGTGCACCCCTCCACCCACCGCGGTGCCGGTCCCTGTGCGTTTAGCTGCACCTGCCGCACCCATGCCCGCGCCCCCCTCAATGGCATGGGATGCTGCCATTGACCGCTACCTCTCAGCGGCGCCAGTTGTCATCCTCCCGTGCCCCGCCCGTCGATCACGCGACGACATGATGTTTGATTTACAAGTGAAGAACATTTTGTGCTGCCTTGAAGACTTCAACAATGGCATCCCGACGGACGACAACGACAACGACGGCGCGGCACGCCGCCTCCACCGACGCCGGAAAAAGTTATTTGGGGTTTTAATACTGTATCTCGAATTCTCGATCATATGAATATAAATTCGCAGTGTGGCTGAATGAAAGATATGGTTTGAATGAACTTGCGATTTTCTCTCTTAATGTACAGACTTATCAAACGATTTTCTTTTGAAAAAAATGTCAATGGTATTTAAATATAAAACACTCATCGCAAACGTTTTAGTTAGAACACCTGTATGCAAACCGACAGCTTCCCCAGGAAGCCAAGGGAAAATGTGCCGAGCAGGATTTCTGCAGCTCTTGATCGCAAATGTTTTAGATAGAACACCCGTATGCAAAGTGAGAGCTATGGTCTTCCCTCGCAGTGCAGGATTTGTGCATCCCTTTAACCCAAACGGTTGTTTTGCATGATGTGTGTGCAACCACGTAGAAACAATTGGGTAAGATTTGCATCTGTCATTTTGGGTATGTTGCCATTTGTCAAACTGGAAAGATTGACATTTGTTTATCTAGTAAAATTGCCATTTGTCAACCTTGTAACACTGCAATTTTTCAAAATATGCATCTAAAAATCACTAGCATTATCTAATTTTTGCAACTAAAATCACTAGCACTGTTCATATGGAGACCGCTAGCAGGCGTGAGTTGATGGACGCATATGCAAATGTACCATTGATTACGTACAACAAGTCATCAACCCACAACGACAACGAGGATACACGTTGGATTATAGATCATTTCCAACAAAACATTCTAGTAAAGTAAAGTTTTTCTCACACAACAAATAACAAAGCGATGAAATGAACTTCAGCTCAGCCACTCGTCGGCATTGTAAACGCTTGCTTTGAACTAGAAGTGATTCTCTGGGAAGGGCCAGCTACTTTCAATCTAGAGACCAACACAGGACTGATCATCCAGGCTGAAGCGGCCTATGTCAGGACCCATATTGGGACGGTAGGGAAGCATAGCAATGTCCGAGGTATAGATATAGTTGCTTCTCATAAATGGTAGTAACGCCATGTCAACAACAGTTGGATCGCCTTCCACCATCACTGGATAGTTTTGTCCAAGGAAGAGCGAGTTTCCTCCAAGACTTTCCATACTGAACCAGGGAGAAGGTGTTGGCGCTAGTACACTAGTATCCATCCCAAATACCCTGCAACAGATGTTGGAATAGGTCCGGAGCGTGCGACCATGCATTACAACACCTGCTTCCTTAGTAACATCAGCAGTGCCCTATATACAGACAAGAAGAGGTGATCCATCGGAATAAGTTGCCATGCGCCACTGAGTATATGGGTCCTGCTCGTCCTCATGCTCGTGATCATCAGCATCGTCATCTCCCCCTTGGTTATTTTTTTTCAAGTATAGGTAGTGGAATGTTCACAGGACCTTGGGAACACAAGAAGGTTAATTGGTAAAGGGAAACTAGCTAACCCACATGCATGTGGGTGAAACAATTATAATTATGATGGAAGACAAATGTACCGAAAGCATCAGGACTCCATGCAAAAACAGTGCCACGAGTGGTGGCAACAAACACAAGACCCTCGTATTGAATTGCATCACAGTACTCATCCGTGTACAGAAATTGATTTTTGGGAAATATCCATCGAGGCGTGGAAGTAAGGACGGCAACAAGCTTGTCGAAGATATCAACAACTTCATAGTTCATGTAATCCCAAGAGCGGTTGGGAACTCGACAAATTGCTATCTTCCGTAGACGACAGTCACCATGATCGTATTTGAACTCACGTAGAATACCGGTGTACTCAACCTCTAGGCAATCTGAGATTTTTGGAAGTGGAACCCGGTGACGAGTGTCCACATTCACAAGTTCCCACTCGCAGTTGTACCCAATATAAACAACCCAATCTCCATTTGCGCCTGCCCAAGCCTTACCCTCAAGCGATGGCATCTTAACATCATACGTATCATTATCAAGCGGCATCAACTTGCACAAGGCGAGGCTTCCCTCGTCCTTGCGCCAGTCAGCAGGGTCACAGCGAGGAAGATAGGGGAGATCAAACCGCTCCTGGACCCTTGGGTTCCTTGTAATGATGTTATTAATTGAGTCGAGAATGGTCTTGAACGAACCTGCCATGCTAGCCGAGGTGATGACGTCCCACCAATCAATGAGTTCCTCCACCACGTCATCATTCAGATCGGGGCAAGAATAATGGGGTTGTTTCCGTCCTGTTCCCTCCATGGATAAGATGATCGAACAATGGCAGAAGGAAGGGTGAAGGAAAATGGAGGGAGGAAGAGCATCCGACAGCAGTTCCAAATTGAGAGGGAAAGGCGAAGAGGCGGTGGACGGTTGCCACGGTACAGGAAGAGGCTAGTGGGGATCGAACGGTTGCCATAGAGGTCTCACACTGACGACAAGGCCGAGTGAACCGCATGTTGTATATCGCACACACCTTGATCTGGCTAACCATTTCTTTTGTGTTGCCTAATCACAAACAGTTCATCCGAGTGAACAGTATGATGTACATCGCACACACCTTCATCTAGCTGGCCGTTTCTTTTGTGTTGCCTAATCACAAATAGTTCATCTGAGTGGACCGTATGATGTACATCGCACACACCTTCATCTGGCTGCCCGTTTCTTTTGTGTTGCCTAATCACAAACATTTCATCCGAGTGAACCGTATGCTGTACATCGCACATACCTTCATCTGGCTGCCCATTTCGTGTTGCCTAATCACAAACAGTTCATTCGAGTGAACCGTACACTTTGTATCGCACACACCTTCATCTGGCTGCCCGTTTCTTTTGTTCCTCCTCATCGCAAACAATTAATTGAACTGAACCGTATGCCCTGCATCACACACGCAACTAAAATCTGAACCGTGTTTGATGCATCTGTCATCGCAAACGTTTTGCACCTTTTTGACAGTTTTTTACACCAACGTTTGCGATTATTGCATCGCACATAGTTTCGTCGAAGGGTCTCTGATCGTAGTGTCGCGTTAGCAGCATCCTGTAGTAGTGAGATATCATCTGGCGATTGATTGCACTGTTGCTGTTGTCCTTGAGATTTACGAAAAGGTTGAAATCTCCTAGCGCCACCCATGGCCCTGGATGGAGATCCCTAATGTCGCCACGCTCTTGCATAAACTAAATCTTTTCCACATCCACCTGTGGGCCATAGACCCCAGTGACCCACCAGTGTGGTGCCCCTTCCAATTGCACCAGGGCCGTGACAGTGTTCGTTGTGCGATGTGGGTTTGACAACATAACCATGGTGGCATCCCATGCCAATATGATGCCACCACAGGTCCCCTCCGCCGGCTAGTAGTAGTACTTCTCGAATCTATTACCAAAGCATTGCTTTACAAGGGCGTCCGTGACTAGTTGCACTTTGGTTTCCTGGGCACACACAATGGTCGGACCGGCAGCCCTAACCACTTGGCAAACTGCATTACGCCTAACCAACGCATTTAGTCCACGTACATTCCACACCAGGGTTTTATCGGTTGTGTAACCATTTGTAGATCCCACCACATTGACCACCGCAGGTACGGCGCTATGCCGCTCCACACAACCCATCCGTGACGTCCATGATCGGCAGCATAGATGGCTCTCATCCAAAGAGAGCGAGCACAGCCGCAATATGTGCTTATGGCCTAGGGCGATGCTGCACTAGCTCCACTTCATAAATATAATGTAGGCCTGTATTCTGTAAATAATCATATGTTCTTATGGAAAGAACTTGCATGACATCTTTTGTTCTACCCTCCCGTGGCAGCAGGGTCCTATTGGAAACTAAGGGATATTAAGGCCTCCTTTTAATAGAGAAGCGGAACAAAGCAATAACACATAGTGAATACATGAACTCCTCAAACTACGGTCATCACCAAGAAGTGTCCCGACTATTGTCACTCCGGGGTTACCGGATCATAACACGTAGTACGTAACTATCACTTGCAAGATCGGATCTAGAACATAGATATAATGGTGATAACATAAACGGTCCAGATCTTAAATCATGGCCCGAGGCCCAAAGTGACAAGCATTAAGCATGGCAAAGTCATAGGAACATAAATCTCAGAACATAATGGATACTAGGGATCAAGCCCTAACAAAACTAACTCGATTACATGATGAATCTCATCCAACTCCTCACCGACCAGCGAGCCTACGAAGGAATTACTCACTCCTGGTGGGGAGCATCATGGAATTCGCGATGGAGAAGGGTTGGTGATGACGAAGAACAAAGATCCCCCTCTCGGGAGCCCCAATCGGACTCAAGATCAGGCCTCCCGATGAAGAACAGGAGGTGGCGGCGGCTCCATCTCGTGAAACGTGATAATTCCTTCTCCCTGATTTTTTCTCCAAAAATGTGATTTTATAGTATCAGGGTTGAGGTCTACGGGGCCACCAGGTGGGGACAACCCACCTGGGCGCGCCTAGAGGGGGGGGGCGTGCCTTGGTGGGTTGTGCCCCCTCCGGTGGTTCTTGGCTCCAGAAATTCTTATATATTGAAAAAATCCACGCAAAGTTTCATTCCAATCCGAGAACTTTTATTTCTGCACAAAAACAACACCATGGTAGTTCTGCTGAAAACAGCATCAGTCCAGGTTAGTTTCATTCAAATCATGTAAATTAGAGTCCAAAACAAGAGGAAAAGCGTTAGGAAAAGTAGATGCGACGGAGACGTGTCAACTCCCCCAAGCCTAAACCTTTGCTTGTCCTCAAGCAATTCAGTTGATAAACTGAAAATGAAAAAGAAAAACTTTTACGAACTATTTTGCTCTTGTTTACATAAATAAGTTTAAACAGCACCCAGGTTTTCAGCCAAGATTATAACTAACCATGTCGACAATAACTCTTAAAAACTATATTAACTCATATATGTCGGCGTTCTGGGACCGGGGGTGCCCAGACTTGCCTACCTGCAGCCCAGAGCGTGGCTCGACCAACGGCTTAGTATGTCCCATCTTTGGCAGCAACAACTCAATACCCTCGTGCGGCGGCGACACGAGGACCTCCCTAGGGGCAGCCTCTCTAGGATGGCTCCTGAGGAGCGGAGATATCTATGCAAGGAGCACCTCACGAGGTTTAGGTGACGTGAGCCATGACGACCAAGGCCAGACAGGCGCCAGTAGGCGCAGTGTACTAGTTTCCTCTTTGGTGCTAAGGCGAAAAGTGTGAGCTGTACACTGCGTAGGCTCACTAGTAAGTGAGCCCTTTGACTTCCATGGCCGCCCGCCTTCCTATCCATTAATGGTGCCTGAGCCGCTGTTTAATACGGGTGGCCTTACTGTTCACCTCCCATTCCCCTCCCTCCCGCAAACCTCCACTAACGAGATGGCGCAGAATGATCAGTTGCCGCTAGTCTTCAAGTTTGGTGAAGTCGACTCTGAGCCGGATGAGATAGAAACTAAGGAGGAATAGGACCTCATGGACATGGCCCAGAATGAGATGGCCGCGGAGGTTGCTGCCGCCGCTCCCGTCCCACCTCTCATCCCCGCGCCCGCGCCAGCGACCATCCCTGTAGCATTGACGGGCTGGTCGCCGAGCACTATCGCAGAGCTGGAAGCCGCGGGCATCAGCAAGGTCTCCACGGACCCGCGCGAGCTCGTGTACATGCCAGCGCCAGTGCCCGTGCGCGCCCCTCCACCCACCGTGGCGCCACCCCCCATGCGTTTAGCTGCACCTGCCGCGGCCGTGCCCCTGCCCGTGTGCGCCCCTCCACCCACCGCGGTGCCAGTCCCTGTGTGTTTAGCTGCACCTGCCGCACCCATGCCCGCGCCCCCCTCAATGGCATGGGATGCTGCTGTTGACCGCTACCTCTCAGCGGCGCCAGTTGTCATCCTCCCGTGCCCCGCCCGTCGATCACGCGACGACATGATGTTTGATTTACAAGTGAAAACCATTTTGTGCTGCCTTGAAGACTTCAACAATGGCGTCCCGACGGACGATAACGACAACGACGGCGCAGCACGCCGCCTCCGCCGACGCCGGAAAAAGTTATTTGGGGTTTTAATACTGTATCTCGAATTCTCGATCATATGAATATAAATTCGCAGTGTGGCTGAATGAAAGATATGGTTTGAATGAACTTGCGATTTTCTCTCTTAATGTACAGACTTATCAAATGATTTTCTTTTGAAAAAAACGTCAATGGTATTTAAATATAAAACACTCATCGCAAACATTTTAGTTAGAACACCTGTATGCAAACCGACAGCTTCCCCAGGAAGCCAAGGGAAAATGTGCCGAGCAGGATTTCTGGAGCTCTTGATCGCAAATGTTTTAGATAGAACACCCGTATGCAAAGTGAGAGCTATGGTCTTCCCTCGCAGTGCAGGATTTGTGCATCCCTTTAACCCAAACGGTTGTTTTGCATGATGTGTGTGCAACCACGTAGAAACAATTGGGTAAGATTTGCATCTGTCATTTTGGGTATGTTGCCATTTGTCAAACTGGAAAGATTGACATTTGTTTATCTAGTAAAATTGCCATTTGTCAACCTTGTAACACTGCAATTTTTCAAAATATGCATATAAAAATCACTAGCATTATCTAATTTTTGCAACTAAAATCACTAGCATTGTTCATATGGAGACCGCTAGCAGGCGTGAGTTGATGGACGCATATGCAAATGTACCATTGATTACGTACAACAAGTCATCAACCCACAACGACAACGAGGATACACGTTGGATTATAGATCATTTCCAACAAAACATTCTAGTAAAGTAAAGTTTTTCTCACACAAAAAATAACAAAGCGATGAAATGAACTTCAGCTCAACCACTCGTCGGCATTGTAAACGCTTGCTTTGAACTAGAAGTGATTCTCTGGGAAGGGCCAGCTACTTTCAATCTCGAGACCAACACAGGACTGATCATCCAGGCTGAAGCGGCCTATGTCAGGACCCATATTGGGACGGTAGGGAAGCATAGCAATGTCCGAGGTATAGATATAGTTGCTTCTCATAAATGGTAGTAACGCCGTGTCAACAACAGTTGGATCGCCTTCCACCATCACTGGATAGTTTTGTCCAAGGAAGAGCGAGTTTCCTCCAAGACTTTCCATACTGAACCAGGGAGAAGGTGTTGGCGCTAGTACACTAGTATCCATCCCAAATACCCTGCAACAGATGTTGGAATAGGTCCGGAGCGTGCGACCATGCGTTACAACACCTGCTTCCTTAGTAACATCAGCAGTGCCCTATATACAGACAAGAAGAGGTGATCCATCGGAATAAGTTGCCAGGCGCCACTGAGTATATGGGTCCTGCTCGTCCTCATGCTCGTGATCATCAGCATCGTCATCTCCCCCTTGGTTATTTTTTTTCAAGTATAGGTAGTAGAATGTTCACAGGACCTTGGGAACACAAGAAGGTTAATTGGTAAAGGGAAACTAGCTAACCCACATGCATGTGGGTGAAACAATTATAATTATGATGGAAGACAAATGTACCGAAAGCATCAGGACTCCATGCAAAAACAGTGCCACGAGTGGTGGCAACAAACACAAGACCCTCGTATTGAATTGCATCACAGTACTCATCCGTGTAAAGAAATTGATTTTTGGGAAATATCCATCGAGGCGTGGAAGTAAGGACGGCAACAAGCTTGTCGAAGATATCAACAACTTCATAGTTCATGTAATCCCAAGAGCGGTTGGGAACTCGACAAATTGCTATCTTCCGTAGACGACAGTCACCATGATCGTATTTGAACTCACGTAGAATACCGTTGTACTCAACCTCTAGGCAGTCTGAGATTTTTGGAAGTGGAACCCGGTGACGAGTGTCCACATTCACAAGTTCCCACTCGCAGTTGTACCCAATATAAACAACCCAATCTCCATTTGCGCCTTCCCAAGCCTTACCCTCAAGCGATGGCATCTTAACATCATACGTATCATTATCAAGCGGCATCAACTTGCACAAGGCGAGGCTTCCCTCGTCCCCGCGCCAGTCACCAGGGTCACAGCGAGGAAGATAGGGGAGATCAAACCGCTCCTGGACCCTTGGGTTCCTTGTAATGATGTTATTAATTGAGTCGAGAATGGTCTTGAACGAACCTGCCATGCTAGCCGAGGTGATGACGTCACACCAATCAATGAGTTCCTCCACCACGTCATCATTCAGATCGGGGCAAGAATAACGGGGTTGTTTCCGGCCTGTTCCCTCCATGGATAAGATGATCGAACAATGGCAGAAGGAAGGGTGAAGGCAAATGGAGGGAGAAAGAGCATCCGACAGCAGTTCCAAATTGAGAGGGAAAGGCGAAGAGGCGGTGGACGGTTGCCACGGTACAGGAAGAGGCTAGTGGGGATCGAACGGTTGCCATAGAGGTCTCACACTGATGACAAGGCCGAGTGAACTGCATGTTGTATATCGCACACACCTTGATCTGGCTAACCGTTTCTTTTGTGTTGCCTAATCACAAACAGTTCATCCGAGTGAACAGTATGATGTACATCGCACACACCTTCATATAGCTGGCCGTTTCTTTTGTGTTGCCTAATCACAAATAGTTCATCTGAGTGGACCGTATGATGTACATCGCACACACCTTCATCTGGCTGCCCGTTTCTTTTGTGTTGCCTAATCACAAACATTTCATCCGAGTGAACCGTATGTTGTACATCGCACATACCTTCATCTGGCTGCCCATTTTGTGTTGCCTAATCACAAACAGTTCATTCGAGTGAACCGTACACTTTGTATCGCACACACCTTCATCTGGCTGCCCGTTTCTTTTGTTCCTCCTCATCGCAAACAATTAATTGAACTAAATCATATGCCCTGCATCACACACGCAACATAAATCTGAACCATGTTTGATGCATCTATCATCGCAAACGTTTTGCACCTTTTTGACTGTTTTTTACACCATCGTTTGCGATTATTGCATCGCACATAGTTTCGTCAAAGGGTCTCTAATCGTAGTGTCGCGTTAGCAGCATCCTGTAGTAGTGAGATATCATCCGGCGATTGATTGCACTGTTGCTGTTGTCCTTGAGATTTACGAAAAGGTTGAAATCCCCTAGCGCCACCCATGGCCCTGGATGGAGATCCCTAATGTCGCCACGCTCTTGCATAAACTAAATCTTTTCCACATCCACCTGTGGGCCATAGACCCCAGTGACCCACCAGTGTGGTGCCCCTTCCAATTGCACCAGGGCCGTGACAGTGTTCGTTGTGTGATGTGGGTTTGACAACATAACCATGATGGCATCCCATGCCAATATGATGCCACCACAGGTCCCCTCTGCCGGCTAGTAGTAGTACTTCTCGAATCTATTACCAAAGCATTGCTTTACAAGGGCGTCCGTGACTAGTTGCACTTTGGTTTCCTGGGCACACACAATGGTCGGACCGGCAGCCCTAACCACTTGGCAAACCGCATTACGCCTAACCAACGCATTTAGTCCATGTACATTCCACACCAGGGTTTTATCGGTTGTGTAACCATTTGTAGATCCCACCGCATTGACCATCGTAGGTACGGCGCTATGCCGCTCCACACAGCCCATCCGTGACGTCCATGATCGGCAGCATAGATGGCTCTCATCCAAAGAGAGCGAGCACAGCCGCAATATGTGCTTATGGCCTAGGGCGATGCTGCACTAGCTCCACTTCATAAATATAATGTAGGCATGTATTCTGTAAATAGTCATATGTTCTAATGGAAAGAACTTGCATGACATCTTTTGTTCTACCCTCCCGTGGCAGCAGGGTCCTATTGGAAACTAAGGGATATTAAGGCCTCCTTTTAATAGATAAGCGGAACAAAGCAATAACACATAGTGAATACATGAACTCCTCAAACTACGGTCATCACCAAGAAGTGTCCCGACTATTGTCACTCCGGGGTTACCGGATCATAACACGTAGTATGTAACTATCACTTGCAAGATCGGATCTAGAACATATATATAATGGTGATAACATAAACGGTCCAGATCTTAAATCATGGCCCGAGGCCCAAAGTGACAAGCATTAAGCATGGCAAAGTCATAGGAACATCAATCTCAGAACATAATGGATACTAGGGATCAAGCCCTAACAAAACTAACTCGATTACATGATGAATCTCATCCAACTCCTCACCGACCAGCGAGCCTACTACTCACTCCTGGTGGGGAGCATCATGGAATTCGCGATGGAGAAGGGTTGGTGATGACAAAGAACAAAGATCCCCCTCTCGGGAGCCCCAATCGGACTCCAGATCAGGCCTCCCGATGAAGAACAGGAGGTGGCGGCGGCTCCATCTCATGAAACGTGATAATTCCTTCTCCCTGATTTTTTCTCCAAAAATGTGATTTTATAGTATCAGGGTTGAGGTCTACAGGGCCACCAGGTGGGGACAACCCACCTGGGCGCGCCCAGAGGGGGGGCGTGCCCTGGTGGGTTGTGCCCCCTCCAGTGGTTCTTGGCTCCAGAAATTCTTATATATTGAAAAAATCCACGCAAAGTTTCATTCCAATCCGAGAACTTTTATTTCTGCACAAAAACAACACCATGGTAGTTCTGCTGAAAACAGCATCAGTCCAGGTTAGTTTCATTCAAATCATGTAAATTAGAGTCCAAAACAAGAGGAAAAGCGTTAGGAAAAGTAGATGCGACAGAGACGTGTCAACTCCCCCAAGCCTAAACCTTTGCTTGTCCTCAAGCAATTCAGTTGATAAACTGAAAATGAAAAAGAAAAACTTTTACGAACTATTTTGCTCTTGTTTACATAAATAAGTTTAAACAGCACCCAGGTTTTCAGCCAAGATTATAACTAACCATGTCGACAATAACTCTTAAAAACTATATTAACTCATATATGTCGGTGTTCTGGGACCAGGGGTGCCCAGACTTGCCTGCCTGCAGCCCAGAGCGTGGCTCGACCAACGGCTTGGTATGGCCCATCTTTAGCAGCAATAACTCAATACCCTCGCGAGGCGGCGACACGAGGACCTCCCTAGGGGCAGCCTCTCTAGGTTGGCTCCTGAGGAGCGGAGATATCTATGCAAGGAGCACCTCACGAGGTTTAGGTGACGTGAGCCATGACGACCAAGGCCAGACGGGCGCCAGTAGGCGCAGTGTACCAGTTTCCTCTTTGGTGCTAAGGCGAAAAATGCAGGCACGGGGTCCCGAGGTATCAGGCAAAGGTTTCCATATCGGTGCAACAAGACCAAGACCAGCAGGACAGCAGGACAGAGGTCATTGCGGAGCCCACAGCAGCATCACCACCAGAGCCTTTGGCATGCGAAGACTACTTTTATCAGGATAACTTGTACTAGTTGCCCCCCTTCGAATTTGGCCGTTTTGGGATCCCTTCCCGCCTATATTTGGGAAGAGGAACAAGGCCACTATAAATAGGACTTAGCCACCACCATAGGGAGGAGGGATCATTCAGAGCATCCTCTCACCCACCAGCTCACTGATACATCTCCAATGTATCTATAATTTATGAAGTATTCATGCTATTATATTATCCATCCTAGATGTTTAATGGGCCTTTATATGCTGCTTTATAAGATTTTTGGGACTAACCTATTAACCCAGAGCCCAGTGGCAGTTTCTGTTTTTTCCTTTGTTTTTGAGTATTGCAGAAAAGGAAAATCAATCGGAGTCCAATTGACCTGAAAATTCACGAAGATTGTTTTTGGACCAGAAGAAGCCCACGGAGTACCGGAGATGGACTAGAGGAGTCTCGAGGCCACCACGAGGGTGGGGGCGCACCCTACCCCCTGGGCGCGCCCCTATGTCGTGGACACCTTGGGGACCCCCCTGACTTGTTCCCGACTCCAACACCTCTTATATATACCCAAACTTCCAGAAAGAAACCTAGATCGGAAGTTCCACCGCCGCAAGCCTCTGTAGACACGAGAAATCAATCTAGGCCCTCTCTAGCACCCTGCCGGACGGGGACATCATCACCAGAGGCTATGGAGGAGGATCCCGGAGGGGCCATCATCACCATGAAGGCCAAGGACCAGAGGGAGAACCTCTCCCCATCCAGGGGAAGGCCATAGAGGAGGAAGCACAAGGGGGAGAACCTCTCCTCCTCTCTCTCGGTGGCACCAGAGTGCCATCGGGAGGGGAATCATCGCCGTGGTGATCGTCTTCATCAACATCACCACCCTCATCTCTTTTACGCGGTCCACTCTCCCGCACCCCGTTGTAATCCCTACTTTAACATGGTGCTTTATGCCACATATTATGGTCCAATGATGTGCTGCCATCCTATGATGTTTTGAGTAGATATCCTTTGTCTTTGGGTTGATTGATGATCTAGATTGGTATGAGTTGTATGTTTTCTTTTCGTGCTATCCTATTGGGCCCTGCTTGTCGTGCAAGCGTGAGGGATTCCCGCTGTAGGGTGTTGCAATACGTTCATGATTCGCTTATAGTGGGTTGCTTGAGTGACAGAAGCATAAAACAGAGTAAGGGGGTTGTTGCGTATGGGATAAAGGGGACTTGATGCTTTAATGCTATGGTTGGGTTTTACCTTAATGATCTTTAGTAGTTGCGGATGCTTGCTAGAGTTCCAATCATAAGTGCATATGATCCAATAAGAGAAAGTATGTTAGCTTATGCCTCTCCCTCATATGAAATTGTAATGACGATCACCGGTCTTGTTAACGATTGCCTAGGACAATTCCGCACACCAACCCATCATTATTCCACACTCTCTATTTATAATATTTAGTAATATATCCTAACTTTATGATAATAGCACCTATGTTTATATTTTATCTCTCTGATACCATGCAAAGTTACCCTCTTCATACCCATAATGTAGTTTTATTTCTCATTTCTAGTTGGAAGCAAACGTTCGGTGTTTGTAGAGTTGTATCAGTGGCAAATAGGACTTGAGAGAATATTGATCTTACCTTTAGCTCCTTGTGGGTTCGACACTCCATACTTATCACTTCCACCTTTGGGAATTGCTACGATGATTCCCTGCACTTGGGGATTATCAAGCTCTTTTCTGGCGCCGGTTCCGGGGTGCAATAGCGTGGGGTTGATATTCTCGTGTGTGCTTGTTTGCTTTCTTCACTAAGTAGATTTTGTTTTTCCTTTTTGCTTCTGTTTAGTTGTGGGTGAAACATACATTTTTTTAAAAGAATGAAAATACAAAAAAATTGCTTGCCTCTCATGCCTAAAAAGTTTTTCAATAAGAGAAGTGATTGGAAGATTATGCATTGAAGAAATGAGGGTCGACCTTGAGCACTTGTGTTCATGCTTATGGAAACAATGTAAATTTTTTCATGGAAGCTTCTCTGAAAATAATTATCCCCTTGTATATATCCATTGTATTATAAAAATAATGTGCCAAGCTTCGGTTTTAGGATGATTAGATTGCTTGTTTACTATGTACAGTATAAAAACAAATACTTTGGCTGTAGCGTGTGATTTTAATTTTTTTACTGGAAAGTCAAATGGGTCTGAAACTTTTTGAACATTACTTATGTACAATTTTTTTGAATTTTCATATTTTTTAGAATTTTTTGGAGTTACAGAAGTTTACTAAACTTCCAGATTGCTACAGACTGTCCTGTTTTTGACAGATTCTGTTTTCTATGAGTTGTTCGCTTATTTTGATGAATCTATGGGTAGTATCGGGGGGTATGAACCATGGTGAAGATGGAATATAGTAGATATAGTTCTAATATGAAATAGGAATAAGTTTGCAATAGTACCTAAAGGTAGTGATTTGCTTTATTACACTAACGGATCTCACAAAGTTTTTGTTAAAGTTTTGTGTGGATGAAGTGTTCGAAGATTGAGGAGCTATCAATATGAGAAGAATAAGCAGAGGCAAGAGCTCAAGCTTGGGGATGCCCAAGGAACCCCAAGTAAATATTTCAAGGATACTCAAGCATCTAAGGTTGGGTATGCCCCGGTTGGCATCCCATCTTTCTTCTTCAACAATTATCGGTATACCTCAGTTGTTGTTTTGTTCACATAATTTGTGTCCATTGTGTTTTTGTTATTCCTTTAAGAACCATGCTAGTATGATATAGCCCTTTATTTATTTATAGAATACTTCATGTGCTTCACTTATATCTTTTAAATATGATCTTATAGAATTTCTCTTTGTGCTTCACTTAAATCTTTTGAGTATGGTTTTATAGAATGCTTCATGTGCTTCACTTATATATTTTGAGCTTGGATATTGGTTAGTCTATATTAATTGTAGAATGCTCCATGAACTTCACCTATATCTTTTGGAGTATGAATAATACTATCATCTAAAGTGGATTTAGAAGAAGTTTGCTCCCACTATTCCGAATGAGGAGAATTTTGCTTATGTGGAGAGTAGTAAAATTTCTATGCTCGTAGATCATGAAAAGAATGCTTTTTGTGATGGTTATATTGTTGAACTCATTCATGATGCTACTGAAAATTATTATGAGGGAGGAATACATGTTTGTAGGAGTTGCAATAGTATCAAGTTTCCTCTCTATATGCTTAAAGTTTTGAAGTTATACTTGTTTTTCCTTCCTATGCTAGTTGACTCTTGTTCCTATAAATTATGTGTTCACAAAATCCCTAGGCATAGAAAGTGGGTTAGATTTAAATATGTTAGTCATATTCTTCATGATGCTCTCTTTATGTTTCAATTCTTATCTTTTATGTGAGCATCATTGAAATCATCATGCCTAGCTAAAAGGCATTAAAGAAAAACGCTTGTTGGGAGACAACCCAATATTTACCCTTACTGTTTTTGTGTGTTCTCATGATTAAGCTACTCTAGTAATCATGTATTATAGCTTTTGTTTCAATAAAGTGCCAAGTAAGACCTTTAAGAAGACTTGGGTGAAAGTTAATGTGATGTTGCTGTAAATAAACACAAACTTTGCGCTCACGAGATTAGCTGTCATTTTTTACAGAAGAGTGCGATTGAGTTGATTCGTTTTTCAGAAGATTAATAGACAAATTCCTCACGTCCACCAATTTATTTCATAATTTTTCGAGTAGCATAAGTATGGTTGGTGTTCAGATCATTACAGACTGTTCTGTTTCTGACAGATTCTATATTCATTGCATAGTTTGCTTGTTTTCTAGTTTCTATGGCTTATATTTCTCAATATAAATTGTAGAAATGATATGGTACAGTAGGCATTCTGTGATAAAAATTATGGACCTTGTCTTTGACAGTACCAAAGTGAATGGTTTACTCTTTATCATACTAACCTATCTCACGAAGTTCCGTTAAGATTTGTGTGATTGAAGCTTTCAAGCTTTGGGTGAGATATCGATATGAGGAGAATAAGGAGTGGAAAGACCCTAAGCTTGGGGATTCCCAAGGCACCCCAAGGTAATATACAAGGAAGACTCAAGCGCCTAGGCTTGGGGATGCCCCAAAAGGCATCCCCTCTTTGATCTTCAAAACTATCGGTATCCCTTACTCTGAGCTATATTTTTATTCGTCACATGATATGTGTTTTGCTTGGAGCGTATTTTAAATTTTACTTGCTATTGGAATAAAATCTTTGGATATGAAATATTGAATGAAAAAGAATCCTCCCATGGTTATTTAATTATTTGACTACTCATTATTTGTCGTGGTTTTGTCACGGCAGATGTCCTTAGTGTCAGGACTTAGTCACGAGGCCAACGCATCTATGTGGTAGCTTGAGACGGGTTGAGCGGGACGAGAGACGCGATGTTTTACCCAGGTTCGGCCCCTCACGGTGGAGGTAAAAGCCTACATCCTGCTTCATTGATATTGATGATCATGATCACGGTTACAAGAGTGCTCTATCTCGAGAGCTATTGTCTAATCCTAACTTGTCCAACCTGTGGAACTTGTGAATCTTGTCTAACTTGTCAATCTTCTCCCCTTTTGGTGAGCCCTGCCCCTCCTTATATATGTTGAAGGGGCGGTTTACATGTAGAGTCCTATTAGGATTAGGACTAGTCTACCTCTAATACAAACCGGATATAAGTCCAGGTCTTAACTCCTTGTAGGACAAATATTCCTCATGCCTTTCCTCTTAAACCGGCCCACCGTTAAATGTGAACCGACCTTCTGGGCCTTGGGCCTTGTCATCCGTCTGTCCCGCACACTGGATCACCAGTGAGTCATAATGACCAGGTGGGTTGTTTGTAGACCGCTAGGTCAGGGCGGGTCGCTAGTAACTCGCCAAGTGTCAGCGGGGTCTTCAGATAAGCCACCAAGTCCGGCCGGGTTAACTTCCGGCCGGTTTACACCGCGGGGTATATCCCCAACAGTATTCTTCACTTATATCTTTTTGGAGTAGTTTGTCATTTACTCATGTGCTTCACATATATCCTATGAGTAAATGGTTGAATGAATTGAATATCATAAATCTGAATTTATATACGTTTCATATGCTTACAACATGGGGAGTAATGACTTCACACATAATAAGTATAGGTAGTAAACTTATTGGAAGTTAGCAAACGCAGAATTGGTCACTTGAACAATTCATGAAAGAATATTGAAGGAAGAGAGATTTCACATATAAATATACTATCTTGGACATCTTTTGCAATTGTGAGCACTCATTAAAATATGACATGCTAAAAGGTTGATGTTGGACAAGGAAGACAACTTAATAGGTTATGTTTTCCTATATCCGAAACGTTATATTGTCTTGGATCATCCAACATGTTGAGCTTGCCTTTCCCTCTCATGTTAGCCAAATTATTTTGCACCAAGTAGAAATACTACTTGTGCTTCCAAACATTCCCTAAACCAGTCTTGTCATGAGAGTCCACCATACCTACCTGTGGATTGAGTAAGATCCTTCAAGTAAGTTGTCATCGGTGCATGCAATAAAAATTGCTCTCTAAATATGTATGATCTATTAGTGCGAAGAAAATAAGATTTATACGAACTTGTGATAGGGAAGAAATAAAAGCGACAGACTGCATAATAAAGGTCTTTATCACAAGAGGCAATATAAAGTGACGTTCTTTTGCATTAAGATTTTTTGCATTCAACCATAAAAGCGCATGACAACCTCCACTTCCCTCTGCGAAGGGCCTATCTTTTACTTTTACCTTCTACCCTTATACAAGAGTGACGGTGATCATCACCTTTCCTTTTTACACTTTTTCCTTTGGCAAGCACTTTGTGTTGGAGCGATCCGGATATATATCCACTTGGATGTAGGTTTTCATAATTTATTATTGTTGAAATTACCCTTGAGGTAAAAGGTTGGGGGCGAAACTATAAGCCCCTATCTTTCTCTGTGTCCGAATTAAACTTTGAACCCATTAATATCACATGAGTATTAGCAATTGTGAAAGATTAAATGATAGTTGAGTATGTGGAGTTTGCTGAATCAGAGCTCTTACAAAGACTCTTCCCGAAAATAAGATGAATTGCAATTGTTTGATGACTAAGAGCATGGTTTGTTAGTTCTCAAGAAAGTTTATGATCTATACTTTAACATGTGAATAGCTTGTTACTTGATCATGAGAAGTTTTATGAGTTAAGCTAATGTTATGATATATAATGATGGTAGAAAAAGTGATTGGAACTATCATTGATCAAATTTATGCACGTGCTAGCATTCACACTTCATAAAATATTTCTTTTATAATTTACCTACTCAAGGACGAGCAGGAATTAAGCTTGGGGATGCTGATACGTCTCCAACGTATCTATAATTTATGAAGTATTCATGCTATTATATTATCCATCTTAGATGTTTAATGGGTGTTTATATGCTGTTTTATATGACTTTTGGGACTAAACTATTAACCTAGAGTCCAGTGCCAGTTTCTGTTTTTCCTTTGTTTTTGAGTATTGCATAAAAGGAAAATCAATCGGAGTCCAATTGACCTGAAAATTTACGGAGATTTTTTTGGACCAGAAGAAGCCCACAGAGTACCGAAGATGGACCAGAGGAGTCCCGAGGCCACCACGAGGGTGGAGGCGTGCCCTACCCCCCTGGGCGCGCCCCCCTATCTCGTGGCCGCCTCGGGGACCCCCCTAACTTGTTCCTGACTCCAACACCTCTTATATGTACCCAAACTTCCATAAAGAAACCTAGATCGGAAGTTCCGCCGCCGCAAGCCTCTATAGCCATGAGAAATCAATCTAGGCCCTCTCTGGCACCCTGCCGGAGGGGGCCATCATCACCAGAGGCTATGGAGGAGGATCTCGGAGGGGCCATTATCACCATGAAGGCCAAGGACCAGAGGGAGAACCTCTCCCCATCCAGGGGGGAGGCCATGGAAGAGGAAGCACAAGGGGGAGAACCTCTCCTCTCTCTCTCTCTCGGTGGCACCAGAGTCCCATCGGGAGGGGAATCATCATCGTGGTGATCGTCTTCATCAGCATCACCATCATCATCACCACCCTCATCTCTATTACGCGGTCCACTCTCCCGCACCCCGCTATGATCCCTACTTGAACATGGTGCTTTATGCCACATATTATGGTGCAATGACGTGTTTCCATCCTATGATGTTTTGAGTAGATATCATTTGTATTTGGGTTGATTGATGATCTAGATTGGTATGAGTTGTATGTTTTATTTTGGTGCTATCCTATTGTGCCCCCTGTGTCGCGCAAGCATGAGGGATTCCCAGTATAGGGTGTTGCAATACATTCATGATTCGCTTATAGTGGGTTGCTTGAGTGATAAAAGCATAAACCCGAGTAAAGGGGGTTGTTGCGTATGGGATAAAGGGGATTTGATGCTTTAATGCTATGGTTGGGTTTTACCTTAATGATATTTAGCAGTTGTAGATGCTTGCTAGAGTTCCAATCATAAGTGCATATGATCCAAGAAGAGAAAGTATGTTAGCTTATGCCTCTCCCTCATATGAAATTGCAATGACGACCACCGATCTTGTTAACAATTGCCTAGGATAATTCCGGACACTGACCCACCATTATTACGCACTCCATATTTATAATATTTAGTAATATATCCTAACTTTATGATAACATCACCTACTTTTATATTTTATCTATCCTATACCATGCAAAGTTACCCTCTTCATACCCACAATGTAGCTTTATTTCTCGTTTCTAGTTGGAAGCAAATGTTCGGTGTACGTAGAGTCGTATCAGTGGCAGATAGGACTTGAGAGAATATTGATCTTACCTTTAGCTCCTTGTGGGTTCGACACTCCATACTTATCACTTCCACCTTCTGGAATTGCTACGATGATTCCCTGCACTTGGGGATTATCATTCACCGAGCTCAAGAACACCTCTCCTCCCGAGGCTATTCATCCACTGTACAAGTTCATCCTTAGACTTCGAGGAAATCCACCACCACACTGGAGTAGGGTATTACACCACACGGTGTCCCGAACCAGTATAAACCCCCGTGTCTCGTGTTCTTTGGGTTCGTTAAGCTAGGCTGTGGAATTGTTGAGCAAGCGACCAGTGAGAGAGAGTACTTCATGCGCATCCAAAAGTTCGAACCTCACAAGGGTTTGCCGGAACCCGCAGTCCAACATTTGGCGCGCCAGGTAGAGGGGCGCCGAAGCTTTCCTCCATCGATCCACGCTTCACCGCTCCACCAGTCCCGTGGCCGACGCTCGTCGAGCCCGCGCCGAGCGCCGGGCCGCTCTCAACGCCCGCGTCGCCCAGACAATGCCCGTCGGCAGACCTCTTCATCGCTCTCCATCACCTGCTGCCAACGCCTCCACCAGCCCGGCAGCAAATGAGCAGCAGGCTTCGTTGCTGCACCCCTTCGTGCGGTGGGATGGACGCACCGCCACCCCGTCGGTGAATCCGGCTGGTTCGTCATCCCACGCTCGCCGCGGGCCCATGGATGCGGAGGCTGCGCTGCTCATGGCGCGCGAGCTCCTGCGCTACCGCCCCATCGATGACCTCTACGAGGACTGGCTGGACCGCATCGCCGAGCTTGTCAGCGCCGCTGGGGGCTCTCCTACGCCATCCCTCTCATTGCCTCGTCCGCCTCCTGCTGCAGGCAACATGGCCCATGGAGCGCCTCTTCCACCTCCACATTAATACATCACCCTCGCACCAAGACGCGCGACCCCGCGGCGTGACCCACCGCGGGGGGCGCCTGCGCGCGAAGAGGGAAGCTTCCAGGAGGTCCCTCGGCCACAAGAAAACGCTCCGGCACTCCCTGCACCACTGCGTCAAGACCGTGCACCGCCCGTGGCGGCGGCACGTGGGTAACAAGACCAGGCTCCACTTCCACGACGGGCTCTGGTGCCTACACCAGGTTGTCGTGCCTTCACCCCCGAGCCGTGCAGCATCGTCTGGCCCGGCAAGTTCAAGCCCGACCTACCTCTGCGCTACAATGGCACCCCGGACCCTACTGAGTTCCTGCAGCTCTACGAACTGAGCATCGAGGCGGCCAACGGTGACAAGAAAGTTATGGTGAACTGGTTCCCCATGGCTCTCAAGGACGGCGCATGCTCGTGGCTCTTAAACTTGCCCGCGGGATCGATCTCCTCCTGGGGAGAGATGCGCGAGCGCTTTGTCGCCAACTTACAGGGCACTCATGACTGCCCGCCTACCGCTGGCGACCTGCGGCACATCAAGCAGCAACCAGGGGAGACCCTGCAGAAGTACATCCATCATTTCAACAACGTTCGCCTCTAGATCCCCAAGGTGACGGACGAGGCCATCATCTCAGCATTCTCTGATGGCATCCGTGATATCAAGATGTAGGAGGAGCTCGCCATCCACGAGGACATGTGCAGGGCTCTGGAGATGTTCAACATGGCAACCAAGTGCGCGAGAGCTGAGGATGGATGCCTCTCCCTCCTCGAGCTTATAGCTGCCGACCCAGAAGACAAGAAGGCCAAGACCAAGGATGTGAAGCGCAAGGGAGCGGCCGTGCTCGCAGCTGAGCCAGAGATGAAGCGCGGTCGCGACCACCCCGAGTCATCTAAGGCCAACCGCCCATTCTGCCCAACGTGCACATCCACAACACCAATGACTGTCAGGAGCTCAGTGCCATCCGCGATGGGCGCTTTGGTCGATGCCCTGAGCACAATGACCGAGGCTACGACCGAGGAGGAGGACGAAGTGGAGGACGCTGGGACGACCGCGGCCCCCTCCAAGAGTGGCGCGACCGGCCTCGTGAGGACAGCTGGCAGGACCAGCCTCATGAGGGCGCCTGGAGGGATCAGCCTCGTGAGGACCGACCTCAAAGGCAAGGCCGGCCTTCCTCCGCTGCCACCACCGCCAAGGAGGAATGACGACCATCACCAGGACGAGGGGGTTGGGAGCTTCCAGGAGCCACGCGCCATCGCCTGCATCTTGGGTGGTGCTCAGGCCCCAGCCTCCCAACGCATCTTCAAGCAGTTCGCGCATGAGGCGAATGCGGCTCTCCCCAGGCTCGAAGCCACGCGCCCTCTTAGGTGGTACAAGTGCACCATTACCTTCAGCTCGTCCGACCAGCTCAAGTGCGCGGCAACTGCCGGCGCCCTCCCGATGCTCTGCTTACTCATCGTCAACAATGTCCTTGTCACCAAAACCCTCATCCACTACAAAAAAATACACTTCCATGATGATACTTGTTTGTCACAGTAGGTCACCTTTTTTGTCATGCATGTACATCCATGACGATTTTATGATAGAATCAAGCTAGTCATACCTGTGATGTCGTCGAAGTGTTCCATGACATTACCAAAATTATCATCACGGAAGTGTCCACTTCCATGACGATAAATCGCGCGTCACAGAAGTGCTTTCGTCAAGGGTGACCGACACGTGGCATCCACCGTAACGGAACGCCGTTAAGCTATCGGGTCGGATTTTGGATTCGATGAACCCTTAACAGCCCTGACCAATGGGAAATTTCCACGTGTAAAATTCTGATTGGCCGAAGGAAACACGTGTTGCCTCACCGTTGGGACAGATGTCATCCACTCATTGGACAGGAGGCGCCTATGATAGGTCGACACGTGGCACGGCCCAACAGTGGCCCATTCCGGTGAAAAAGGCCGGCCCAGTAAAAATTAGTAGGCCGGCCCATATAAGGCTGATTCGACACAAGGGGAGCCAAAGAATATTATCAAGTATTAGTAGCTGAGTTGTCAATTCAACCACACCCGGAAACTTAGTATCTGCAGCAAAGTGTTTAGTAGCAAAGTAATATGATAGTGATGGTAACGGTAACAAAAGAGTAACAAAAGCAAAGTAGTGTTTTTGGTATTTTGTAGTGATTGTAACAATAACAACGGGAAAGTAAATCACTACTAGGGAAAACCCTAGTAGTAGCGCGGGTAATTGCCTAGCAGTAGCGCGGGGGCCTGCGCTACTGCTAGGGCGCTACATCTAACTTTTAGCAATAGCGCGGGTGGTACCCGCACTACTGCTACTTCTAGTAGTAGTAGCGCGGTTGCCACCCGCGCTACTACTACTTAGTTGTACCGTGTGTCAAGGCCCCGCGCTACTACTAACTAATTGAGAATTAAAAAAATAAATTCCATCCATGGCGGCTGCTTTTGTTGGGCATCGTCCTCTTCATCCATTGCTGCTACTGATCCTCGAGGGGATGAAGTTGTCCGTGGTGTTGGTGCTTCCCCACCCAACTTGTGCCCGCACCTCTCGTCTACTGCTGCTACAAGAGAAGAGAAAATTATTAGAAAGAGGAATAGAGAGATAGAGAGAAGTAGGAGGAGGAACTCACCAGTGGACGACGGAGTTGGAGCCGACGCCCGAAACCCTAGATGAAGCTCGGTGACCTACTGCTGCTTGTCGTGGGACCCTTGACCCGACGAGGAGGTGCAAGTGGCTATGTCCATGGCGGATCTGGTCGCTGCCATGGATGACGCTTTGCTGGTTTTCATCTCCTTCCACCAGCGGAGAAGAAGGAGCATGGAGGGGGAGGGGAGGGGTCTGCAGTGCCGCCGAGGATGGAGGTTGGTGGGGGAGGGGGAGAGGAGGTCACCGGATTTGTGAGTGCCACCGAGGTGCGAGGCCGACAGTGGCGGTGGGTGAGGAAGGGAATGGCGAGTGGGATGAGAAGGGGAATCAGAAGAGTGTGGGTTTGGATTTGGGCCTCGGCACGCTATGTGTACGTATGTCTTGGTGGGTCGATAGTAGTAGCGCGTGTTTATACCCCTCGCTACTACTATGGCATGTCCCGGGTGGGCACGGTAGAGACCACTTAGTAGTAGCGAGGGTTATAAACACGCGCTACTACTATCGACTTAGTAGTAGCGCGGGTTTATACCCCTCGCTACTACTATGGCATGTTCCGGGGGCGCACGACAGAGACCACTTAGTAGTAGCGAGGGTTAAAAACCCGCGCTACTACTATCAACTTAGTAGTAGCGAGATGTAAAAACCCGCGCTACTAGTAAGTAGCAGTAGCGAGGGTTCTAAACCCTCGCTACTAGTAAGCATCTACCTATAAGCTTTTCCCTAGTAGTGAATAAGCGTAAACCAGTATATGGAAAGCTCGTAGGCATCGGATGAATGATGGATAATTATGCCGGATGCGGTTCATCATGTAACAGTCATAACATAGGGTGACACAGAACTAGCTCCAATTCGTCAATGTAATGTAGGCATGTATTCCAAATATAGTCATACGTGCTTATGGAAAAGAACTTGCATGACATCTTTTGTCCTACCCTCCCGTGGCAGCGGGGTCCTAATGGAAACTAAGGTATATTAAGGACTCCTTTTAATAGAGAACCAGAACAAAGCATTAGCACATAGTGAATACATGAACTCCTCAAACTACGGTCATCACCGGTAAGTATCCCAATTATTGTCACTTCAGGGTTAACGGATCATAACACATAATAGGTGACTATAGACTTGCAAGATAGGATCTAGAACTCCCATATCTTGATGAAAACATAATAGGTTCAGATCTGAAATGATGGCACTCGGGCCCTAGTGACAAGCATTAAGCATAGCAAAGTCATAGTAACATCAATCTCAGAACATAGTGGATACTAGGGATCAAACCCTAACAAAACTAACGCGATTACATGGTGAATCTCATCCAACCCATCACCGTCCAGCAAGCCTACGATGGAATTACTCACGCACGGCGGTGAGCATCATGAAATTGGTGATGGAGGATGGTTGATGATGACGACGGCGATGAATCCCCCTCTCCGGAGCCCCGAACGGACTCCAGATCAGCCCTCCCGAGAGGTTTTAGGGCTTGGCGGCGGCTCTGTATTGTAAAACGCGATGATTTCTTCTATCTTATTTTTTCTCCCCGAAAGCAGTTATATAGAGTTGGAGTTGGAGTCGGGGGGTCTCCAGGGGGCCCACGTGGTAGGGGCGCGCCCTAGGGGGGCACCCCCCACCCTCGTGAGAAGGGTGTGGGCCCCCTGGTATTCATCTTTGGCGAGGATTTTTTATTATTTATTGTAAGATATCCCGTGGAGTTTCAGGTCATTCCGAGAACTTTTGTTTTGTGCACATAAAACAACATCATGGCAATTCTGCTGAAAACAGCGTCAGTCTGGGTTAGTTCGACTCAAATCATACAAGTTAGAGTCCAAAACAAGGGCAAAAGTGTTTGGAAAAGTAGATACGTTGGAGACGTATCAACTCCCCCAATCTTAAACCCTTGCTTGTCCTCAAGCAATTCAGTTGACAAACTGAAAGAAATAAAGAAAAACTTTTACAAACTCTGTTTGCTCTTGTTGTTGTAAATATGTCAAGCTAGCATTCAAGTTTTCAGCAAAGATTATAACTAACCACATTTGCAATAATTCTTAGGTCTCATGATTACCCATATCAATAGCATAATCAACTAGCAAGCCATAATAATAAATCTCGGATGACAACACTTTCTCAAAACAATCATAATATGATATAACAAGATGGTATCTCGCTAGCCCTTTCCGAGACCGCAAAACATAAATGCAGAACACCTTTAAAGATCAAGGACTGGCTAGACATTGTAATTCATGGTAAAAGAGAACCAATCATAGTCACACCCAATATAGACTAACAGTAATGAATGCAAATGACAGTTGCGCTCTCCAGCTAGCGCTTTTTAATAAGAGGGTGATGACTCAACATAAAAGTAAATAGATAGGCCCTTCGCAGAGGGAAGCAGGAATTTGTAGAGGTGCCAAAGCTCGGTTTTGAAATAGAGGTGAATAAAATTTTGAGAGGTATACTTTCATTGTCAACATAACAACCGAGAGATGAAGATATCTTCCATGCTACACACATTATAGGAGGTTCCCAAACAGAATGGTAAAGTTTATACTCCCCCTCCACCAACAAACATCAATCCATGGCTTGCTCGGAACAATGAGTGCCTCCAACATACATCAGGTCCCAGGGGGAGTTTTGTTTGCAATTATTTTGATTTAGTTTGCATAAAGCATGGGACTGGGCATCCCGGTGACCATCCCTTTGTCTCGTGAATGAGGAGTGGAGTCCACTCCTCTTGAGAATAACCCGCCTAACATGGAAGATATAGACAACCCTAGTTGATACATGAGTTATTCGAGCATACAAAACAGGATGATTATTTGAAGGTTTAGAGTTTGGCACATACAAATTTACTTGGAACGGCAGGTAGATACCGCATATAGGAAGGTATAGTGGACTCATGTGGAATAACTTTGGGGTTTAAGGAGTTTGGATGCACAAGCAGTATTCCCGCTTAGTACAGGTGAAGGCTAGCAAAAGACTAGGAAGCGACCAACTAGAGAGCGACAACAGCCATGTACATGCATTAAAATTAATAAACATTGGATGCAAGCATGAGTAGGATATAATCCACCATGAACATAAATATCGTGAAGGCTATGTTGATTTGTTTCAAGTACATGCGTGATCATGTGCCAAGTCAAGTCACTTAAATCATTCAGAGGAGGATACCACCCTATCATACCACATCATAACCATTTTAATAGCATGTTGGCACGCAAGGTAAACCATTATAACTCATAGCTAATCAAGCATGGCATAAGCAACTATGATCTCTAATTCTCATTGCAAACATGTTTATTCATAACAAGCTGAATCAAGAACGATGAACTCGTCATATTTACAAAAACAAAAGAGGTCGAGTTCATACCAACTTTTCTCATCTCAGTCAGTCCATCATATATCATCATAATTGCCTTTCACTTGCACGACCGAACAAGGTGAATAATAATAAGAGTGCATGTGCATTGGACTAAGCTGGAATCTGCGAGCATTCAATAAACAGGAGAAGACAAGGCAATATGGGCTCTTTTGTCAGATAAACAGTAATGCATATAAGAGCCACTTCAACAATTTAATCAAGGTCTTCTCCTACTGACCCCCCAAGAAAAGAAATAAAACTATTTACACGAGAAAGCTCCCAACAAGCAAAAGAAGAACAAGAAATATTTTTGGGTTTTCTTTTTAATTACTACTTCAAGCATGGAAAGTAAATTAATTAAAAGCTACAACTATTTTTTTTGTTTTTCTTAAGATTTATCAAACACACAAGAAGAAATCATAAAAGAAAATAAACTAGCATGGATGATACAATGAAAAAGTATGAGCACCGACATCTGGCAATGAGTGTGCGTGAACATAAATGTAATGTCGGTGAGAAATACATACTCCCCCAAGCTTAGGCTTTTGGCCTAAGTTGGTCTATGGCCACGTTTGGCCTGGCTGATATCCATAATAATAGTTGGGGTCGTACTGAGATGCAGCGGCTATCGCCTCCTGAGCTGCAGCGTGGCGACGAGCGGCCTCCGCTCTCCTCTCGTACTCATCTACCTCCTCTCTGGTAATAGTATATCCTCCTCTTGCGTGAAGATGAATACTCAAACCTCCTCACAAAAGAGCTTGTGAGCTCATGATACTGGGGGCATTTGTCTGACTCAAAGTCCCCAAGATCGGCATTACGCAAATATGCGTTAAATTCTTCTTTAATTCCCGCTTGATCCATATAAATTTCAGAAGGCCACTCACAAGGACGCACTGGAGCGTCTCTTGGTGGCTCTTCATCAGCATCACACATTGCAAGCCTGGGTCCTTGCTTCTTTGAAGAACCACCTTGGAACATTTTCCTAAGAATATTTCTTCCTCTGAAAAATTCTGAATTTTTTAGTAACTTCAAAATAAAAGTAAACCAAACTCAATAATATTGATAGCAACTACTCCTACCAGTGCCTAGGGCCTATATCATGCATCAAAACTACTTTTGACCATATAAATTTGACATGCAAGCTCAAGAACAGGGTCACCTAAGCAACAAAAATTTGCAATGAATAAAGCACTAGAACAAAAACTAATTGGACCAATGGAGGAGTCACATACCAAGGAACAATCTCCCCAAGCAGTTTTGTGAGAGGTGCCTTGAGCAAGGAGATCAAAAATGGCAGCAAAACGAGCTGGGACTCGGGTTTGAGTTGGTTTTTCGTGTTTGGGGGAGGAAGATGAAGTGTGTGGCTGGAAGAATAAGTGGAGGAGGGCCACCATGGGCCCACGAGGCAGGGGGCGCGCCCTAGGGGGGTGGGTGCGCCCTCCACCCTCGTGGCAAGGTGGTTGCCCCCCTGGTGTGTTCTTTGTTCCATAAATCCTCAAATATTCTATAAAAAATCATATTTAATTTTCAGGGCATTTGGAGAACTTTTATTTTCGAGGTATTTTTATATTGCACGTATAATCAGATAACAGACAGAAAATTATTTATTTTTACTTTATTTCAACTAAATAACAGAAAGTATAGAGAGGGTACAGAAGGTTGTGCTTCTAGTTTCATCCATCTCATGCTCGTCAAAAGGATTCCACTAAAAAGGTTGATCAAGTCTTGTTAACAAACCCATTCCGATTAACATGAAACCGGAGAAATTTCGAATAACACTAGGTTACCTCAACAGGGATATGCACATCCCCAATAATAAGTATATCATATTTCTTCTTGACCTCCAAATATAATTGATGGAATTTTTCCGATAGAATTGATACTATGAACTTGAGGTTGTTTCCTCGGAAAGTGTATCGTATGCTCATTACTATTAACATGAAAAGTGACATTGCCTTTGTTGCAATCAATAACAGCCCCTGCAGTATTAAGAAAAGGTCTTCCAAGAATAATAATCATATTATCATCCTTAGGAATATCAAGAATAACAAAGTCCGTTAAAATAGTAACATTTGCAACTACAACAGGCACATCCTCACAAATACCGATAGGTATAGCAGTTGATTTATTAGCCATTTGCAAAGATATTTCAGTAGGTGTCAACTTATTCAAATCAATACTACGATATAAAGAGAGAGGCATAACACTAACACCGGCTCCAAGATCACATAAAACAGTTTTAACATAGTTTCTTTTAATGGAGCATGGTATAGTAGGTACTCCTGGATCCCCAAGTTTCTTTGGTATTCCACCCTTAAAAGTATAATTAGCAAGCATGGTGGAAATTTCAGCTTCCGGTATCTTTCTTTTATTAGTAATAATATCTTTCATGTTAATATCTTTCATGTACTTAGCATAAGGATTTCTTTGAGTATATCAGTCAATCGCATACCTAAAAATATAGGTCTAATCATTTCAGCAAAGCGCTCAAAATCCTTATCATCATTTTTCTTGGATGGTTTGGGAGGAAAAGGCATGGGTTTCTGAACCCAAGGTTCTCTTTCTTTACCATGTTTCCTAGCAACAAAGTCTTTCTTATCATAACGTTGATTCTTTGATTGTGGGTTATCAAGATCAACAACAGGTTCAATTTCTACATCATTATCATTACTAGGTTGAGCATTAATATGAACATCATCATTAACATTTTCATTAGGTTCATGTTCATTACCAGATTGTATTTCAGCATCAGACATAGAGATATCATTTGGATTATCAGGTGGTTCAACAATAGGTTCACTAGAAGTTTGCACAGTTCTATCATTTTTCTTTTTCTTCTTTTTAGAAGAACTAGGTGCATCAATTTTATTTCTCTGAGAATCTTGCTCAATTCTCTTAGGGTGGCCTTTAGGATACAAAGGTTCCTGAGTCATTCTACCAGTTCTAGTAGCCACTTTAACAGCATAATCATTCTTCTTACTATTTATCTCATTGAGCAATTCTTTTTGAGCTTTAAGTACTTGTTCTACTTGAGTGGTAACCATAGAAGCATGTTTGCTAACAAGTTTAAGTTCACCTCTAATATTAGCCATATAATCACCCAAGTATTTAATCATATCAGCATCTTGTTTTAATTGTCTACCAAAATAAGCATTGAAGTCTTTTTTGCTTAAATATAAAATTATCAAACTCATGCAAGCATTGACTAGCAATTTTAGTAGGAGGGATTTCAGCTTTATCATATCTATAGAGAGAATTTACCTTTACTACCTGTGTCGAGTTATCGAGGTCTGGAGGTTCTTCAATAAATGAAGGATTAAGATCATATATTTCTTCATCAGGCGGTAAATTGAGACCATGTATTTCTTCAATAGGAGGTAAATTCTTATCATCTTCAGCTTTAATACCTTTTTCTTGCATAGATTTCTTTGCCTCTTGCATATCTTTAGCACTAAGAAATAGAACACCTCTCTTCTTCGGAGTTGGTTTAGGAATAGGATCATTAATTGGAGCAGGAGCTGGCTCAAGAGGTGCCCAATTATTTTCATTTATTGACATATTATTCAATAAGATTTCATCTTCATCCGGTGTTCTTTCCCTGAAAAGAGAACTAGCACAACTATCCAGGTAATCTCTGGAAGCATCGGTTAGTCCATTATAAAAGATATCAAGTATTTCATTTTTCTTAAGAGGATGATCAGGCAAAGCATTAAGTAACTTGAGAAGCCTCCCCCAAGCTTGTGGGAGACTCTTCTTTAATTTGCATAAAGTTGTATATTTTGTTTAAAGCAGGTTGTTTCTTATGAGCAGGGAAATATTTAGCAGAGAAGTAATAGATCATATCCTGGGGACTATGCACACAACCAGGATCAAGAGAATTAAACCATATCTTAGCATCACCCTTTAATGAGAACGGAAATATTTTAAGGATAAAAAAGTAGCGAGATCTCTCATCATTAGTGAACTGGGTGGCTATATCATATAATTTAGTAAGATGTGCTACAATAGTTTCAGATTCATAGCCATGAAAAGGATCAGATTCAACCAAAGTAATTATACCAGGATCAACAGAGAATTCATAATCCTTATCAGCAACACATATAGGTGAAGTAGCAAAAGCAGGGTCAGGTCTCATCCTAGCATTTGGAGATTGCTTATTCCATTTAGCTAATAACCTTTTCAGTTCATATCTATCTTTGCAGGCTAAAATAGCTAAGGAAGCATCTTGATCAAATAAATAACCCTCAGGAATAACAAGTGATTCTTCATCATCACTTTCATCTTCATAATCAGATTCAATATTTTCAATCTCTCTAGCCCTAGCAAGTCGTTCCTCGAGAAAATCACTAAGTGGCATAGTAGTATCAGGCATAGAGGTAGTTTCATCATAAGTATCATGCATAGCAGAAGCAGCATCATCAATAACATGCGACATATCAGAACGAATAGTAGAAGGAGGTGTAGGTGTCGCAAGCTTACTCATAACAGAAGGTGAATCAAGTGCAGAGCTAGATGGCAGTTCCTTACCTCCCCTCGTAGTTGAGGGATAGATCTTAGTTTTTGGATCTCTCGAGTTCTTCATAGTGTCCAGCAGATATAAATCCCAAGTGACTCAAAGAATAGAGCTATGCTCCCCGGCAACGGCGCCAGAAATTAGTCTTGATAACCCACAAGTATAGGGGATCGCAACAACTTTCGAGGGTAGAGTATTCAACCCAAATTTATTGATTCGACACAAGGGGATCCAAAGAATATTCTCAAGTATTAGCAGCTGAGTTGTCAATTCAACCACACCTGGAAACTTAGTATCTGCAGCAAAGTGTTTAGTAGCAAAGTAATATGATAGTGATGGTAACGGTAACAAAAGAGTAACGAAAGCAAAGTAGTGTTTTTATATTTTGTAGTGATTGTAACAATAGCAACGGGAAAGTAAATAAGCGTAAACCAGTATATGGAAAGCTCGTAGGCATCGGATCAATGATGGATAATTATGCCGGATGCGGTTCATCATGTAACAGTCATAACATAGGGTGACACAGAACTAGCTCCAATTCGTCAATGTAATGTAGCCATGTATTCCAAATATAGTCATACATGCTTATGGAAAAGAACTTGCATGACATCTTTTGTCCTATCCTCCCATGGCAGCGGGGTCCTAATGGAAACTAAGGGATATGAAGGACTCCTTTTGATAGAGAACCGGAACAAAGCATTATCACATAGTGAATACATGAACTCCTCAAAGTACGGTCATCACCGGTAAGTATCCCGATTATTGTCACTTCAGGGTTAACGGATCATAACACATAATAGGTGACTATAGACTTGCAAGATAGGATCTAGAACTCTCATATATTGGTGAAAACATAATAGGTTTAGATCTGAAATCATGGCACTCGGGCCCTAGTGACAAGCATTAAGCATAACAAAGTCATAGCAACATCAATCTCAGAACATAGTGGATACTAGGGATCAAACCCTAACAAAACTAACTCAATTACATGGTGAATCTCATCCAACCCATCACTGTCCAGCAAGCCTACGATGGAATTACTCACGCACAAGGGTGAGCATCATGAAATTGGTGATGGAGGATGGTTGATGATGACGACGGCGATGAATCCCCCTCACCGGAGCCCCGAACGGACTCCAGATCAGCCCTCCCGGGAGGTTTTAGGGCTTGGCGGTGGCTCCGTGTCGTAAAACGCGATGATTTCTTCTCTCTTATTTTTTTCTCCCCGAAAGAAGTTATATAGAGTTGGAGTTGGAGTCGGGGGGTCTCCAGGGGGCCCACGAGGTAGGGGGCGCGCCCTAGGGGGGCGCCCCCCACCCTCGTGAGAAGGGTGTGGGCCCCCATTTTTTATTATTTATTGTAAGATATCCCATGGAGTTTCAGGTCATTCCGAGAACTTTTGTTTTCTGCACATAAAACAACATCATGGCAATTCTGCTGAAAACAACGTCAGTCCGGGTAAGTTCCATTCAAATCATACAAGTTAGAGTCCAAAACAAGGGCAAAAGTGTTTGGAAAAGTAGATACGTTGGAGACGTATCAAAGGCCTACTTGTGTCAGGTCCATTTAAGCCCACGACCCGTTGGAGATGTGCCAATTCGGCCCTCAATGGCCCGTTAAAGATTTGACACCATTGCAGCCCATCGTCAGTTCGAGCCCGTTAATAGCCCGCTATATATTTGAGCTCAATATTGGCCTGATGAGATTTTGGCCTGTTAACGACCCATTTAACGGATGGGCCAATTTTCAGGATGTACATCTTTCGGCCTTTTAGCGACCCATTTAAATGTTGGGCTGATTTCCGGCCCGATGTGTCTTTCAGTCTATTGACGGCCCATAAATCTGATGGGCCATTTGTAGTCAGACCTGAGTTTCGGCCTTTTAGCAGCCCATTTAAGTGTTGGGCCAATTTTCTGGCTTGGTGTCACTTTCAGCCTGTTGACGGCCCATAAATCAGTTGGGCCATTTGTAGTCGGACCTGAGTTTTGGCCTTTTAGCGACCCATTTAAGTGTTGTGCCAATTCCCGGCCCTGTGTGCCTTTCGGCCTATTAACGGACCATAAATGAGTTGGGCCATTTGTAGTCGGACCTTAGTTTTGGCCTTTTAACGGCCCATGCCCTTCATGGTTCAATACCAGCCCGGTTTCTCTTTCGGCCTGCTAAAGGCCCACAACACAGTTGGGCCGTTTACAATACAACATGTCTTTCAGCCTCTTAGTGGCCCATGCTCTTCATGGTCCAGTACAAGCCCGCTGTCTCTTTCGGCCTGCTAAAGGCCTACAGTATAGTTGGGCCATATGTAACCCAAACTTAGTAACGGCATGTTAACGGCCCGTGAAATAAATTGGGGCCATGTAGCGACCCGACCTCAGACGGTCAAGTCTCTGTGCTTAAGTGTCATCCCTGGATCGGTATGCTGACACACACAGTAATCAAGGATTTATAACAGAGGTAAATCACATGTATAAAATAACGTAAATACTATTACCTCAATCCAAATAGCGGAAGTAACAACAAGGTTGTGGATTCCCATCAACACCAACGGCAAAGTTGAGTGTAGAAATCGTAACCCTAACGTATCACTTACTCGTCGTAAGAATCCTGCAACATGAGATGTTGCAGCCACAAAGGGTCAGTACATTGAATGTACTGGCAAATTCACACCAGAGGATAATGATGAATAATAGCTATCACTACATGCATATATGGCTGGTGGAAAAGCTCTATGGTTATAATGTTTTTGCGAAAAGCCAAATTTTCCCTACTACAAAGGAATATATTTTATTTAACTACAAAGTTGGTTGAAAATATTGAGAAGGTTCCTCCAACTCAATCCCAAATTAACATCAATAACCCAACAAATTATTTAAGTAACATGATGAGATCAATAGGATAATCCAAGTACCAGAGACTAAAGATGTCCATAACTGGGGACACGGCTAACCATGATTAGTTTGTACACTCTGCAGAGGTTTGTGCACTTTTCCCCACAAGACTCGATCGCCTCCGTTAAATTTTCTCGCACTTCATGTTGTTTGAGAAACGGATGACCGAGACACGGTCTTTCAGAAACATTAACTCCCATCTCCTGGTAGACCATACCAAACCTACAAACCCACTACCTGCTGATCTACCTCTTCAAGAGCTTCATGTAACTTACTCAACTATGCTAGGGCCCATAATAGCTTGTGGCTGCACACGGAAGTTTCTAGCATGAATAGTCTTATGATCCCTTTGATCCTGGGTGGCGGTCCATAGGAAGATCACACGGGTACTCCGGGATTTCCAAAAATACAGGCAACACTGGGTACTCCAGGTGCCTCAATCCACCAGATGTGTATTTAATTGCCACCTTAAGTTGAACCATTAATTAACAATCTCACATATGTCATGGATTTCACTCAATTTCAGTCAATCAATCAAGCAATCAATCAAATCTATCTATTTATATAACATTCCAAAATTTAGAACTTTGGGATGTTACAAACCTACCACCCTTAAAATGAATCTCGTCCTCGAGATTCGGAGAGGCTAGAAAGAAATAGGTTAGGGTCGGGGTCTTCTCAAAATCCATCGATTGTCTCCAGGGGTCTGGGGTGCTACCACCCTTAGAAACATGGTAAGGGTTCCATGTAAACTCATATACTCCATCCTTATTCTTGACGGGGCCGGTCTTCTCAAATTCTCGGGAAAATTCCTTCTCTAGGCTCTTCCGGTAGTGGCATAACCTTTAGCGCAATTCTTCTGTCCTTTCATCTTGGTAAGGTTCTTCCATGACTGGGTCTTCTTAGCTGATGGGTCTAGCGCCAAAACTAAACAACTATCGATATCTCATGGCAGTAATCCAATTATGGTTTCTCCTGCAGGAAATGGGTCTGGGTTGATCCTGACCGTATAACCTACGGTTGGCAAAAGCTGCCTTGTACAAGGGAAAATACTTATACCATTCTAAGGTTTAAACAGGGTTTAACATCATCGTCTCTCTACTACAGGTAAATCACTCAGATTTACCATCCCATATAGCAAGGCAAATAATAAGAGTAAGTCGGTATGGTGATCAATCCATCCCGCACCCAAATCATTACCCGGTATATGGTTTAGCGAATCTCGCATTCTAACACTCGGTCATCCTCACAAGCATTGCAGAATTTCTCTTGTCGACGAACCAAGTTCAGTTAAATCCATTAATTCCGCAAGCCAAACAAACATCTACCGTTCCTTCACAACCCTCAGGTTTTGCGTAACTCCTATAAGATCGTCTGTCGATAAAATCGTAACTTCTCCCAGGGTTTTTCCTTCAGCAAGAATGTGCTTGCTTCTTGGCAGGTCCTGGGGCCAGTGGGTTATGGCCCATCCCATCACTTGTAAACCTTGAACTTATCCTCTGGGCAACTTATCGTTATTCCAACATCCAACTTCCAGCTTCCTAGCATACTTAAAATCCATCCAATTGTATTGTCTCCCTTCCTTCTATTTGTACAAGACTAAGACGTGATTACTCAAACTCATCATGGAGTTATAATCGTTCCATAATACCAACATCATACCTCCTTTATATCCAATAGTAATTCATCTCTTCATCCTCATGGGATATCCCACATACCGATATAAAAACTTATACCTATGAAGTCCATATTCCACTTCATGGAACATCATTATCCTTTCCAGGGTCAAGCGTCCGTACAGGGGACCTGACAGTCCTTCGGGTGACTCCAACTTGTTGGCCACTTCTCCCATACTCTCCAAAACTTGGTATGGTCCTACAAATCTCGGGGCTAACTTTCCCTTAACTCCAAGTCGTTTAACTCCTCACAGAGGGGACACACGAAGACATGCTCTATCTCCAATTTCATAGACTACCTCCTTCCGTTTTTGAGTCTGCATAACTCTTCTGCCCGGACTGAGCTACCTTCAGTCTATCTCGAATCAACTTAACATTCTCTTCTGACTCCTTGATCACATTTGGTCCAAACAACTGACGGTCTCCAACTTCATCCCACATCAATGGTGTCTGGCTCCTTCTCCCATACAAAGCTTCAAAAGGGGCCATCTTCAAACTGGCTTGGTAACTGTTGTTGTATGAGAACTCTGCATAAGGTAGATTATCATCCCTACTAGATCCATAATCTAGCGCACATGCTCTCAACATGTCCTCCAGAATCTGGTTGACTCTCTCGGTCTATCCATCTGTATGCGGATGAAAGGCTGTACTGAACTCTAGCCTAGTACCCAAAGTCTAGTGCAACTGATTCCAAAACTTTGAGGTAAACTGTGTTCCTCTATCTGGTAAGATGGTCCTTGGAACTCCATGCAGGCATACGATCCTGGTCATATACATCTTGGCCAACTTCGCACTTGTATAGGTGGTTTTCACTGGGATAAAGTGAGCCACTTTGGTCAAGCGAATCAACTACTACCCAGATAGAATCATATCCCGATCGGGTTCTGGGAAATCCGGTAATGAAATCCATGCCAAGCTTATCCCACTTCCATTCGGCTATCGGCAAAGGTTATAGTAATCCTGCTGGCTTCTAATGCTCTGCCTTTACTCTCTGGCATACATTACCTACATCCACACACTCCGCAATATCCTTCTTCATACTAGTCCACCGGAAACACTCCTTCAAATCCAAATACATCTTGGTGTTTCCAGGCGAGTCGAGTATGGTGAGTCATGAGCCTCCTGAAGTATTTTCTTCCTGATCTTTGCATTATTGGGCAAATATACACGGTCCTCAAACCATAAGGTGTCGTGCTCATCCTTACGAAAACCTTTGGTCTTTCCTTTACTCATCCTCTCTTTTACCTCAGCAATCTATTTGTCATCCTTCTGAGCTTCTCGGATCTTTTCCAACAATGTAGACTGAATTTCCATTGCTGCAACAAAACCTTTGGGAACAATCTCCAACCGAAGTTCCCTGAGATCCTTGGCTAACTCCTTTGGTAATCCTCCGCTTATGAGGGTATTCGTCCTTGTTTTGTTTATGGTTGTGTCCTATTTCTCCACAGAGCTTGCATGCACAGAGCTTCTTCATATCGTTTCCATAAGGCTTCAACTTCTGGGACACAAACCGAGACTTTGGCAGAGTCAAATTAAATTCTTTCCAAGTGGTTACTCCCTGCCATCCATTGATGGTTTGGTACATCCTCCACCAAGTAGCAGCACCTATTTCAAAGAACTTGAAGAGCATGCTCGGCCATATCCTTTCCAGCTATAGGGTTATTCTTCATGTGATCCTCCATGTTCTGAATCCATCAGTCTGTCTCCAACTGACTCATCGGTCCAGAAAATGCAAGCTCATCTCCATTCATCCTCTATTGGGTCCATGGGATTTGGGGCGAGATAAGAGAGATAGAGAGGGATACACACAATACAACCAATAGTTTTTGAAAAGACAGATTTTTATTGTGGCTGTCGGAAAAACATCAAACAGATGACAACTCACAATCGTCGCATCTAACGTAGGTATATAACAGGGGTTGGTCTTATAAAGATTAATAAATCTTCAAAGTCATTAAACTCTTCAAGTCTTGTTCATGTCTCTGATGGCTACTTCCGATCATGCTTGTCCTTCCCAAGTTCTTTTGCCAGATCATCTCTGTCGATGCGAAGTCTCTCATTATGTCCTTCAATATTCTGGGGTTGCGTTCCAAACTTCTGGGTTTCAACATCCTTGGCATGATCCATGGTCCTACTGTCCTTCAGTTCCTGACAAATCTCCGGTATCTCGAGGTTGTAGCTCCTCCAGCTTGGCTACTTTCAACTTCTAGTTCCCGAGTTCTTCACAAAATGCTTCCTTGTCTAATACGGCTTCCTGGAGCTCCATCTTATAATTCTTGATGTACTACTCCAGATCTTGGTGATACACCGGCTAAGGTTAAAACTGCATCCTTTGTTGACAGATGCTCCATCAACCTTCTACCATCCAATCCTTCCGAAGAAATGCATGCTTACTCAGCACGGTGACCATAGTATAAGTGGCGACGACATTACGGATAACCGTGTTTATGCCCTTGTCATTGCCATGGGCTATCTTCCATAGTTGATATCTCCTGCCTTAGGGTTTTCTTGACAAAACTTTGAGTTCTAATGCTCCATGTTCCGGTCTTTCTCCAACACACCTTGATCTCAGGTATTGACAGCTTCCATAGTCTGTTAAGTTCCATAATGGTAGCCTTACTAGGTCATGCTAAATCTGGAAATTCTTCATAGCCTCCAAATTCTCCTAGTCTTCAGAGTCTTTAACCATTGTAGTTTCCATTATTATAATACACGGTAAAATCCTCTTCATTCCGAAGTGGTCTTAGTTGTCCGATATCTTGTACTTCTTGGAGTGATCTCTTCAATCGAATCTTCGTGTGGTCAATAGGGGAAAGCGGTATAGTCTCACTAAAGGGAATATTTGAATAAGCTTAGAAGAGAGGAGAGGTAAAAGATCTTTTTTGAAAAGAAAGTTATAGAGAAAATCTTTCCTATGGGGTTGCCAGTTTCTAGGAGTCACATCCTACAGTCAACATGTGCTCTGATACCATCTTGTAGCGACCCGACCTCAGACGGTCAAGTCTCTGTGCTTAAGTGTCATCCCTGGATCGGTATGCTGACACACACAGTACTCGAGGATTTATAACAGAGGTAAATCACATGTATAAAATAATGTAAATACTATTACCTCAATCCAAATAGCGGAAGTAGCAACAAGGTTGTGGATTCCCATCAACACCAACGGCAAAGTTGAGTGTAGAAATCGTAACCCTAACGTATCACTTACTCGTCGTAAGAATCCTGCAACATGAGACGTTGCAACCACAAAGGGTCAGTACATTCAATGTACTGGCAAATTCACACCAGAGGATAATGATGAATAATAGCTATCACTACATGCATATATGGCTGGTGGAAAAGCTCTATGGTTATAATGTTTTTGCGAAAAGCCAACTTTTCCCTACTGCAAAGGAATATATTTTATTTAACTACAAAGTTGGTTGAAAATATTGAGAAGGTTCCTCCAACTCAATCCCAAATTAACATCAATAACCCAACAAATTATTTAAGTAACGTGATGAGATCAATAGGATAATCCAAGTACCAGAGAATCAAGATGTCCATAACCGGGGACACGGCTAACCATGATTAGTTTGTACACTCTACAGAGGTTTGCGCACTTTTCCCCACAAGACTCGATCGCCTCCGTTAAATTTTCTCGCACTTCATGTTGTTTGAGAAACGGATGACCGAGACACAGTCTTTCAGAAACATTAACTCTCTACTCCTGGTAGACCATACCAAACCTACAAACCCACTACCTGCGGATCTACCTCTTCAAGAGCTTCACGTAACTTACTCAACTATGCTAGAGCCCATAATAGCTTGTGGCTGCACACGGAAGTTTCTAGCATGAATAGTCTTATGATCCCTTTGAGCCTGGGTGGCGGTCCATAGGAAGATCACACGGGTACTCCGGGATTTCCAAAAATACATGCAACACTGGATACTCTAGGTGCCTCAATCCACCCAGATGTGTATTTAATTGCCACCTTAAGTTGAACCATTAAAAAACAATCTCACATATGTCATGGATTTCACTCAATTTCAGTCAATCAATCAAATCTATCTATTTATATAGCATTCCAAAATTTAGAATTTTGGGATGTTACAGGCCACCTGTTGCCCGCTTCGATGTCAGCCTGTTAACGACCGTGAGGTAAGAGGGCCGACCATTAACTTTCGGCCTAGATACTGCCCATTAACTTAATGGGCCCACTAAAGTTCATTCATGTCTTTAGGCCAAATTAGATAATTTGAGCCCATTACGACGAGCAATTATGCACAGGACCAAAACCGATCAAGCAAAGGTACGACATATAGGGAATAACGTTGCACATCCAGCATATATTACAGGAAATTACATCCACTGGGCAATCAAAGATTGATGCCAGTGCAAATAAATGAGCAGAACCTAACCATATACAACGTCACAATCTGCAACCTCAGCACAGATGACGCCCATAAGCATGTGGGCAAGTTCTTGCTGCTTTGCTACACTGTCTCTGAAAACATTGATCAGCTGTTTTGTCGCACGACTCTGCACCTCTGATTCATCCACCATTTCCATCATTGCTTCAGCCATTAATTGGTTCACAAACATACATTTAGTCCGTTGCATTCGAGACAGAGGATACTGCACAGATTCAAATGGCGATTTTGACAGGCTTGTATTATTGATGTGGAGAGTGTCTCGACCATTGCATCATAACATAAATTAGGACGGGAACCAAACAGATTAATCATGAGTTATTGCCATATTACCTGGCCTAGATTTACTGGAAAGAAACAATGGGGTTGCCTTGCTGTTTTCAGAGTCTGTCTTCTTATCTTCAATAGCCTGCACAAAATTAACACACTAGCATTGCTATCATTGGCCAAGTCAGATAATAGGAAAGCAACATTGACACAACGAATGTTTGGGCAACTAGCCTACACCAAATTAACACAATATGGCATAACTATCATCATCCAGGTAAGGTAATACGAAAGCAACATTGACACAATGAATGAATGGGCAACCAGAGAAGCACTACAATTAAGTAATGTGGGTGATATGAGATAGTACATTCATGCAGCTCAGTATGCAAAACTACCAGGCAGTTTTCCTTACAAAAATCAACATTGGCGCCTTTAACATTTTGCTATAACTAATTTTAGATCAGATAATGGTTAGATTCACGCCGATTAACAAAATACATGCTGATGTAAAAATATAGTGATATACAACAGGTACTTACATCAGTTTTGGAGCACAGAGAATTTCCGCAGGATATTTTCCTCGAATACGATCCCAATGGAGGAAGTCTTGTATCATTTAACCTTATTTTCTAAAAGAGAGATGGGTAAGAAACATGTAGAAAATATTATGAAAATGCTATAAAATTTCATGATGCAAGGATACGCACACGCTTCTTAGAATGGAGTTGACATTCTTTTGCTCGACTGGAGCGGACTAGTTCTTTGGCCACTGGAATCTTCTTATTATCAGTGGGAGTTGGGTTTCTCTGTGCTGGAGTAGTATCTATGAAAAATGGAGTTGGTTTATTATCTCCTGGCGTTTGGATCTTTTGCAAAGACCTGGTTTGTAACCCTTCAGATTCTAACATAGCCGTCTTCCCACTGCATGCCTTATATAGAAGAATGGTGATTCAGTTATAAAACATGCTACATCCGAGATGGAATAGGTACTGAAGAATAGAAAGGCATGACATATTGACATGTATTCCCTCCATCCGGAAATAAATGGATGGGTCTAGGCGTATTTCAGTTCTAGATACATCCATTTTTATCCATTTCTGCGACATTTAATCCGGACGGAGGGAGTATGATGTAAGAGCTAGGGATACGACAGGACAACACAGTAAAAAAACACTGAAAAACTCACTGCATAACCAAAGTATTCAAACCCACTGATATGAGATAGTACACTCATGCAGTTCAGGATGCAAAACTGCCATGTAGTTTTCCTTGCAAAAATCAACATTGTGGCCTTTAATCATACATTTTGCTACAACTAAATTTAGATCAGATAAAGGTTGGATTCACGCCGATTAACAAAATACATGCTGATGTAAAAATATAGTGATATACAACAGGTACTTACATCTACATTGGAGCACAGAGAATTCCTGCAAGAATTTTTCCTCATAAATGATACCATTGCAGAAAATCTTCTATCTGTTAAGCATATTTTCTAAAAGGGAGATGGGTAAGAAACGTGTAGAAAATATGATCAGCATGCTATAAAATTTCATGATGCAAGGATACGCACACGCTTCTTAGAATTGAGTTGACATATCTTTGTTGGACTAGAGCGGACTAGTTCTTTGGCCACTGGAATCTACTTATTATCAGTAAGAGTTGGGTTTCTCTGTGCTGGAGCAGTATCTATAAAAATTGGAGTTGGTTTATTATCTCCTGGCTTTTGGATCTTTTGCAAAGTCCTTGTTTGTAACCCTTCAGATTCTAACATAGTCGTCTTCCCCTTCCATGCCTTGTATAGAAGAATGGTTGTCGGTGTACTAGAATAGGGGTACCCTAGTACCCCGAACTTGTGCACGGGCAGTTGCAGCACCCCGCAGCAAGGCTTGCCGGGCGAACGCCAAGATCCTCCAAGGTTCCCTTGGAGCCATTCAAGAACAAAGTATTTAAGCTCAGGAGACAAGGCCCCGGCAAGAGGAGCTTGCCGGGAAGGCCAACCGAGGCACTCCAAAGAACTTGCCGCGACGCGCCACGCGCTCCGGCAAGGCAACAAGGCCCCGGCAAGAGGAGCTTGCCGGGAAGACCAAACAAGGTACCTTGAGGCCCGGTGAGCGACAAGCTTCCGGACCCGACAAGATAACAACAGCGGCAAGGCGCTTGCCGCGGCAGGCGGCCACTCTATGCCCATGCTCCAGCGCATCCACCAACGTGTCGCTCTGGGGGCCTCTCCAGGCGCGCGTGGCGGGAGGCTGTGCAGCCAGCGGTGCGCAGTGGCATGCGAAGCTGACAAGATCGCCGTCGTGGCGAACGGTGGCGCCCCTAACGGTCCTTTTCCGCACTGTTTGGGCGACTCAGACGGGCCTTTAATGCCCTTGTCCCCTGCCGTCAGGATTAGGTAGGGTGCATTGTACAAGTAACTGTACCAACCACCTCACTTTTTACATTTGTACCCTTCTCTGCGTTGCCACCTGTCGGTGACCCCTTTGGCGTATAAAAGGAGGCCCATGCGCAACGTAGAGGGGGTTCGCGAGGCAGAAAACACTCACGCTCAGTCTCGTTAGCAGCTTGTGTGTATTGTAGCACTCAGCGCTCCCGAGCAAGAACAGAATAGAACCAGAGAAGCAGCAGTAGGAGTGTTATCTCTCCGGAGAGCTCCGAAGCTGGGTAAACTGCTCGTGTGCTTCGCCTCGATCTGCTCTTCGTGCGATCTCCGCCCCCCACCGAACCGAAAGGGGCCCGGTCCGCCGGCCCCATAGGTGTTCGAGGATCAGTTTTCCCCGACATCTTTGGCGCGCCAGGTAGGGGGCGTCGAGATTGTGTGAACCTGATCCGGCGTTCACACGAGCTAGATCTTCATTCCCTTCATCGACATGCCACCGAAGAAGAAGACTTCGGCGGCAGCCGCTCCGTCCACGTCACTTCCGCCACCGTTGGAGCAAACGGGTGGTGGAATGGACGCCGGCGGAAGAATGGACATCAACGAGGAAGCTCATGATGCCGCCAGGTCCAAGGACAAGGCTGCACAAACCTCGGCGACTGTACATGTTCCACGCCACTCTTAGGAGGCGCAAGATCAACAACGTCATGGCACTCGCAGTGCCATACGCATGATAGGCCAAGACCAAGCTGGTGGATCTCGGGGCGCTCAAGATCAGCATGCACGCCAGCATGTTGGCACGAGCGCGGCACCGTCGCCTGGACGGGATACTGCTCCTTCTAACATAGTTAGAAGTTTGAGCACGTCCCGCTCCTCGCGTCGTCCGCCACTGCCACCCACCACTCCAGCAAAAGCTTTGGCGCGAGCTCAACTTCTCCTAGATTACCCTCCGACGTCGGACAAGATCGACGAATGGAGGGCCACGATTCAGAGTCTCATCGGCTACGCCAACGGTGACACTCCACAGCGGCCGAGCGTGTCACCGCCGCGGCAGGGTTGCCGGGCGCGAGCCGGTGGCGACGAAACGGGTGGAGGCGCAACTACCATGCAATCACCGCCCTGAAGGCCAAGATCGCCGACTCGCTGGATCCACCTCGACAGCGACTCCACTGCATCGTCGGATCCACGAGCTCGTCGCGATCAGCGCCAAGTTCTTCATGATCGACAACAAGAAGACGCTCGAACTCGCATCGAGCGCCGAAGAGAAGCGCGACGTCAATCCGACAAGCACGCTGGGCCCTCTGTTGACATGCATGCGCCAGGGGAACCAGGCGATCTGCCGTACGCGGTAGGTTGCCCTGCGTTCACTCGTGAGCTGCGGCAAGTCCAGTGGCCCAGCACGAAGAACTTCAAGCCAGACGTACCGGAGAAGTACGACGGCAAGACGCATCTGTCAGAGTTCCTCAGCATCTACACCATCGCTGTGCAGGCTGCCGGGGGACGGGATGACAAGATCCTTGCCAACTACTTCCCGCTGGTGCTCAAGCCCAACGTCAGATCTTGGCTCATGCACTTGCCGGACAACTCAATATCCTCTTGGGCTGATCTGTGCCATCAATTCGTCGGCGCCTTCACAGGCGGACACAAGCCTCATGGCCAGGAGAGTGATCTTCATCTGCTCGCCCAGAAGGAAGGAGAGCCCCTGCGCAAGTATATTCAGAGATTCAGCAGTGTGCAGCACAACATCCCAGACGTCCACCCTGCCGCGGTGATCAGCGCATTCCATCAGAACGTGCGGAACCGCAGGATGCGGGAGGAAATGGCGATGTGCAAGATCAGGGACGTCAGTGGGTTATATGCACCGACCGACAAGTGTGCACGTGCTGAGGAAGGGAGGAGACTCCCCGGAGAGAATGTAGGAGCGGGAGGATCTGACAGTGAGGATGCTACCCCGCCAAGGAAAAACCGACGGCGGAACAACAGAAGGAGGAAAGGCAAAGAGGTGCTAGTTGTTGAGCAGTCCGGCAACGGTGGTGGCGCCAAGGAAGCCAAAGCTGGTGACTCCAGCAAGGAGGTTGCCGCGGAGGTGGCGGTCGCCGACAAGCAGGACGGCACCAACAAGCAGTATTGCAAGATCCACCGCACCAAGGGCCATGATCTCCAGAACTGTAAGAAAGTCGAGCAGCTTGCTGAGCAACAGAAAGCTGAATACGAGCGGCGCGACAAGGAGAAGGCCCAGGAAGGTGCTGGGGGATCCGGCAAGAAACGTCCCGGCCGAGGAGGACGCCGCGGCAAGGCCAAGCAGCAGCAAGGAGACAGACCTCCCCGCGGTCGCGACAAGGATGAAGATGACAACGACGATGAAGACATGGATGACGAGGAGACTGATGAGCAGGAGTTCCAGAAAGCCACAGAGGTCCTGTGCGTTGATGGTGGTGCTTCTCTGCATACCTCGCACCGTCAGCTCAAGCAGTGGGTGCGGGAAGTTAATGCAGAAGAACCACCCATCGAGTCACGCAAGCCTCTGAAATGGTTCGGCACGCCTATCATCTTTGATATTGAGGACCACCCGGATCGCATAACTGCGGTCGGGTGCTTGCCGATGTTGGTTTCACCAACAATCCGCAACCTCAAGGTCACTAAGATGCTAGTTGACGGCAGGGCCGGCTTGAACCTGATCTCCTCCGCGATGCTCCAGAAACTCCAGATCCCCGACAGCGAGCTCGAAGAGACCGGTACATTTCAAGGAATCAACCCGGGAAGGAGCAAGCCGAAGGGAAAGATCACGTTGCCGGTAACATTTGGCAGCGAACTGAACTTCAGGACTGAGAGGGTCACATTTGATGTTGCCGACTTTCCATTACCTTACAATGGAATCCTTGGCCGTCCGGCACTCGCCAAGTTCATGGCAGCCTCTCACTATGCGTACAACGTACTGAAAATGCCAGGCCCGATAAGTGTCATCTCTGTCCCTGGCGACAAGAAGGATGCTCTTATCTATGCCGACAAGATCTACCGGGAAGCAGCAGCCGCATCAGAACACAAGACACTTGCCGCTGAAACTCCCGGGGGAAAGAAGAAGACCAAGTCCGGCAAGAGCTCTGATGCCCACTCCGGCAAGCGCACCTCTTCGGAGTGCTGCGCTACCGTCGAGGACGCACCATCGAGCTCCACCGGCAAGTGTAAGAAGGCAATGGTAGCTCCACCTGAGACCAAGAAGGTGTCCGCCAAGGAGGATGGCGCTGGAGGTACCTTCACCATCAGCGCCACTCTTGACCCCAAATAGGAAAGCGCGCTCGTTGCTTTCCTGCGGGCGAAAGTCGACGTGTTTGCATGGCAACCGTCTGATATCCCCGGTGTTCCCAGGAAAGTAATTGAGCACCACCTTGCCGTCTGTCCTCATGCGCGGCCCGTCAAGCAGAGAGTCAGGAAGCAGGCAGTGGAGCGCCAAGAATTCATCGCAGAAGAAATCAAGAAGTTGGAAGCGGCAGGCCTTGTCAGAGGAGTGCTCCATCCCACGTGGTTGGCCAATCCTGTTGTTGTGCGCAAGGCTAACGGGAAATGGAGACTTTGTATTGACTTCACTGATGTTAATAAAGCTTGTCCCAAAGACCCATTTCCCTTGCCGCGCATTGACCAGATTGTTGACTCCACAGCCGGATGTGATTTGCTTTCATTTCTTGATGCATACTCAGGATACCATCAGATCTTCATGGCAGAAGAGGATGAAGAGAAAACCGCATTTATCACCCCATGTGGCATGTACTGCTTCGTACGGATGCCTTTCGGTTTGAAGAATGCTGGTTCAACATTCGCAAGGGTAGTCCACCACGCTTTTGAGCCGCAAATGCACAGAAATGTGGAAGCTTACATGGATGACATAGTGGTCAAGAGTAAGAACAGGGCGACCCTGATTCAAGATTTAGATGAGACATTTGCAAATCTGCGCAAGATCAACCTCAAGCTTAACCCCGAGAAGTGTGTGTTTGGAGTCCCTTCCGGCAAGCTTCTCGGGTTCTTCGTGTCTCAGCGGGGAATTGAAGCCAATCCTGACAAGATCAAGGCCATTGAGCAGATCGAAGCACCAAAGCACGTTAAGTATGTACGAAGGCTTACCGGTTGCGTGGCTGCTCTTAGCAGGTTTATCTCTAGATCTGCTGAGCGCGCCCTGCCATTTTTCAAAATTTTGAAAAAGGCAGGTCCAATGAAATGGACTCCTGAGGCGGAGGCTGCGCTGCAGGACTTGAAGAGATACCTGTCCTCCACTCCAACACTTGTCGCACCTAAGCCGCAAGAGAAGTTGCTGCTGTATATAGCGGCAACCAATCAAGTGGTTAGTGCTGCGTTAGTGGCGGAGAGAGAGGCAGATGATGAGCCAGCAACCACGGCAGATGCATCCAGCGACAAGCAGAGGGCTTCGCCGACAAGCTCTGGTCCCGACAAAGATGGATCTGCGCAGGAGCATGATAAGATGCAGAAGAGAATGGTGCAGCGTCCAGTTTACTTTGTCAGTTCCCTTCTGCAGGGGGCTAGATCAAGGTACTCTGGTGTGTAGAAGTTGCTTTTCGGCCTCCTCATGGCCTCGAGAAAGCTGCGCCATTACTTCCAATCACATGAAATCACAGTCGTCACTCGCTTTCCGCTGAAGAGGATACTACAAAATCCAGAAGCAACAGGCAGGATTGTCGAGTGGGCGCTGGAACTGTCAAGCTTTGGCCTCAAGTTTGAGAGCACTTCAACTATCCAAAGCAGAGCATTGGCAGAGTTCATAGCAGAGTGGACGCAAACCCCAGATGAAGAAATTCCAGAGACGAGCATCCCCGTCAAAGAGGCGAGCAGAGAGTGGCTGATGTACTTTGATGGTGCCTTTTCGCTGCAAGGCGCTGGTGCAGGCGTGCTGCTTGTCGCACCCATCGGAGAGCACCTCAAGTACGTAGTCTAGATGCACTTTCCCAAGGAGCAAGCAACCAACAATACTGCAGAGTATGAAGGATTGCTTGCCGGTCTCAGAATCGCAGCAGACCTTGGGATCAAAAAGCTCATTGTCAGGGGTGACTCACAGCTTGTCGTCCGGCAAGTGAACAAGAACTACCAGAGTCCATAGATGGAAGCATATGTTGATGAAGTGAGGAAGCTAGAAGAGCACTTTGATGGCCTACAGATGGAACATATCCCGAGAGCTCAGAATGACATTGCTGATGGCCTGTCAAAGTGCGCCGCACTAAAGTTACCTGTGGAACCAGGGATCTTTGTGCTCAAGTTGACTCAACCATCCGTAACACCCTCAACTGGACAAAGCAAGAAGAGGAAGTTGGTTTCTGGCGACTACTTTCCGGCAGAGCTCCCCGAAGCCGCCGCCAAGAAAGTCCCCAAGATCAACACCAAGAATGTTGAGGGGCAGTCTGCTCCGGCAAACCTTATGGTTTGTTCCGTTGAAGCAGACGCTCCCGACAAGTTTTGCTCCGGCAAGCTTGCCGGGGAACATCAAGCTCCGGCAGGGCCGCAAGTCCTTGCCGTAGAAGCGGATGTTCCCGCAGCAGCAGATGTGCCTTTAGTCCTTGTTGTCGAGCCACAAGCTCCAGCATGGGCACAGCAGATTGTCCATTTCCTTCAGACAGGAGAACTTCCCGAAGAGCAAGAAGAAGCGGAAAGAGTAGCCCGGCAGTCAAGTATGTACCAGTTTGTCGATAGCATACTGTACAGAAGAAGACTCAACGGTGTGAAATTGAAGTGTATTTGCCAGGAAGATGGACAAAAGCTGTTGGCAGAGATACATGGAGGCATATGTGGCCACCACATAGGCGCAAGGGCACTTGCCGGCAAAGCTTTCCGGCAAGGCTTCTTTTGGCCGACAGCCCTCCAGGATGCAACTGCACAAGTAACCAAGTGTGAAGCGTGCCAGTTCCACTCCAAACAGATACACCAGCCAGCTCAAACTCTCCAGACGATCCCTTTATCCTGGCCATTTTCGGTCTGGGGGCTCGATATTCTCGGCCCTTTCCCCCGAGCTGTCGGGGGCTTTGAGTACTTGTACGTTGCAATCGACAAGTTCACAAAGTGGCCAGAAGTGCAGCCAGTGAGGAAGGTGACAGCACAGTCAGCAGTCAAGTTCTTCAGGTTAATTGTTTGCCGTTTCGGGATCCCTAACAGGATCATCACCGGCAACGGCACGCAATTCACGAGCCGCACCTTCATGCAGTATGTCCAGGACCTTGGCGCCAAGGTCTGCTTCGCTTCTGTTGCTCATCCGAGAAGCAACGGTCAAGCAGAGAGGGAAATGCTGAAGTGCTGCGCGGGCTCAAGACCAGAACTTTCGACAGGCTGCGCAAGTGCGGAAGAAACTGGATCGAGGAGCTGCCGGTGGTTCTTTGGTCGATCAGAACGACGCCAAATCGAGCCACTGGCCAGACACCTTTCGCTCTAGTCTATGGAGCAGAGGCAGTTCTCCCCATGGAACTCGTATACGGATCGCCTCGAGTGCTCGCTTATGATGAGTTTGAGCAAGAGCAGCTGCGACAAGACGACGCGCTGCTCCTTGAGGAAGATCGTCTTCAGGCTGCTGTACGAGCTGCTCGATACCAGCAAGTTTTGCGCCGCTACCATCGCCGCAAAGTTAAGGCCAGAAGCTTCGAGGAAGGTGACCTTGTTCTTCGGCGCGTTCAGTCCGCCAAGAATTCTAACAAGTTGACGCCGAAGTGGGAAGGCCCTTATCGGGTGAGACAAGTCACAAGGCCCGGCGCTGTCCGCCTTGAGACCGAAGATGGCATTCCGGTGAGCAACTCCTGGAACATAGAACATCTTCGTAAGTTCTTCCCGTAGGGCGCGGTTGCCGGAACCCCATTCCGGCAACCACCTTTTGTACAAGTCTTGCCGCTGTTGCATGTAATCCTTTGTACAAAGCCGGGCGCAGATCCCGTGCATAAAAAGAACCCCATGTGCTCCGCACAACTTGTCCATTTCATGCATTACTTTCTTTCTTGCATGTGTAATCTGACACTTTGTGCAGCACCGACATCCGGTAAGCAGTAACGAGCCGAAGGGCTCCATATCATTATTTTCTCTTCTTTCTTCTTTTTCAACAAAGGAAGAGAAGGGTCCCTCGCACACATGTTTGCCGGGGGGGAAGGAGAAGATTGTGGTATGAACCAGGCGTCGTTCAAGCGAAGTCTTGCCTTGCCGGGAAGCAAACGACAGAAAAGCTAAGTTACCAAAGCTTGAGCAATCAGTTTTTAAATTTTTGAGTTATCTTCCTCGAACGACCCTGCTTTGTATGGAAAACCTGTGCGCGGAGGAACCAACTCGTGACTAGTTGCGCCCTTACTTTGTTTCGAGTCCGCTCAACAGCTTAAGTGTGCTGCATCTAGTCGCGACAAGGTTTCTTGTCGGAAGCAGCGCCGCTAGCAGGCCGCTGAAGTTCCGCACTCAGCGCTCGCGGCTCGGGTGCCTGCGCCGACAAGTTCCCTAGAAGCGTAGGATAAAAACATACAAAGGAAGGAATCTAGTAGAGGAAATAACATAGCAATTGATAATAGAAATAAAGTTATATTACAAGATAACTTGTCGCAGCTCTAACAGAATGTTTTCATAACATGATTAGCAGCGGCAAGGGAAAAGAAGAAATGGACGGCCTAGTCTACGCGTCCGCCCTCGACCCTCTTGATCTCGCTCACCTTGTCCACAATGGGTGCGACAAGGGCCTTGAGCGCATCCAGATCGGCGTTAGGCGGCAAGGACCTAAGGACATTGGTGAAGCTGAGGCCTGGATTGCGGAAGGCCACCTTCATCAGCACCTTCTGGAGAACCCCGGCGCAGATTTTGCGTGACTCGTCGGCCAGCTGCTTCGGGATCCTCTCCCGGAGCCGCTGGAGTGCCGTCGCCACGCCCTTGAAGAATAGGCTGAGCTTGGCGCTGGGTTGAAGACTCTCGTCGGAAGGATACCCAAAGTCCTCCATCCCCAGCTGCGCCAGCTCCTCGTTGATGACTGCGGCAATGTTCACCAGACCCTCGGTCCAGTGCTCCACAGTGTCTCTGAACGAGTTCTGGGTAACTGCAATGCTCTCCAGTAGCGCCGCGTCAGCCTTGACCTTCTCCGACAAGGTCTTCTCCCGCTCCTTGGCGGCCTCCAGCGTCTGCATCAGCGTGGCCAGCTTCAGCTCCAGATCTGCTTTGGAGTCCTTGGCGGCGCTGAGCTCCTTGCTCCTCTCAGCGAGAAGACCTTGCAGCTCACCGTGGGCGGCAGCATCCTTCTCACGCTCACGCTTGAGCGCGGCAAGCTCCTCGCCGCTCTTCCCAATGTTGGCCTCCAACTGCGCCACCTTCTCCTCCAGCTCTTTCTTGGCGGCCTCTACAATGGCCGCAGCACCCTTTGCCTCCTTGAGCGCCCCGCCAAGTGCTTGCTCGCGCTCGGCGAGCTCTTCCTCGTAGCTGTCGAGGTTGGCCTTCTGCTGCACTAGTTCACCTTCCCACGCGGACTGCTTCTCGGCGGCCAGCCTTTGCTCCTCCTCAGCTTCGGCCTTCTCAAGAAGGAAGGCCGTGCGCTCCTCGTCGAGTCGCTCCCACTCCTGCGCCAGGGACCGGAGAGCTTCTTGATTATGGCCCCGGAGCTCCTCCGCACGCTTCTCCGTGTCAGCTCCCGCTTTCGCAACAAGCGCTTCTCGGGAAGCCAGCTTGGCTTGCCGGGCGCGGTAGAGTGACAGCAGCTTCCGCAGCAGCTGCTCCTCCTCAGACTCGCCACTGCTGCTGCCGGGCGCGTCAACCAACGACAGTCCGGCGGAGGCGAGCACCTCCTCATCAAAAGTCTCCCCCTCGACCGGCGCCCTGGAGCTCGACGCCCAGGGTAGCTTGATGAAGATACCGTCGCCGGCCTTCAAGTAGGCACCGGGCTGGGGCTCCTCGGAGCCCGGCTCCGCAGAAGCAGCAAAGGGATCGGCGGTCGGTGCAGCGCCTGGCACTCCTGCGGCCTCAGGGTCGTCAGTGCGATCGCCTGACCCCTCACCGGCTTCTGTGGCGGCAGCCTTGGCGGCCTCCCCGCCGGCGGCCTTGTCAGCACCGTCCCCTTCCTCGCCGGCGCCCTCTATCTCCATTGGCTCAGCCACAGATGGGTCCGAAGAATGAAGAAGGGAGAAAAATCAATCAAAAATCCAAGAGAAGGAAATCGGAAGAAGAAGAGCCCAAGGGAAAGTTTCTGGGCAAGTGGATTACCTGTGCCAAGATCTGCAGTTGCGGCCTCGGTCGCCGCAGGATCAACGGTGCCGTCTCTTGCCGGAGAGTTCCCCCTTGCCGGAGAGCGCTCCCTTGCCGGGGACTCCTCCCTTGGCGGCGCAGTCGAAGCAGGTGGCACTTCGGGACCAGCTTCCGGGCACTCCTGATGTGACTGCTCTGCTCCTGCACAAATCAACATGCAAGATATCAAACAAAGGAAAAAGCACTCATGCGTGCCCGACAGCAAAAAAAAACTATGAACTTACGCTGGGGGCTGCGCTGGGGGCTGCTTTGAGGAGTGATTGCCGGGTCCGTCAAGGTGGTCTCGGACCCACCTCCTGCTGACACGATGGGGTCATCCTCGATGACAATCACCGCGGACTTGGCCCTCTTCGCCGCTCTCTGGGCCAGCGTCTTGAAAAGAAAGGAGTCCAGATTGGAGCAAGTCAGATACAAGATATAAACAACAATATTGAAGAACTACAAGAGCACCAAAGAAGCTTACTCTTCTTCCTCCTCGTCGGAGCTGAGCGCGGAAAGATCGAAGTCCGGCTCCCCTCTGGTGCAGCGAGGCGGAGGAGTAGGATCCCTTGCCCGCTTGGCGGGGGCGATGGCGGTGGCCCGGGAAGATCCCGCTCCAGTTGCCGCTGCTACATGAGGCGCTCCCGCGGCAACATGACTTGCCGCAGTAGAGCGTGTCGCACGGCTTGGCGGCTGTTGAGCCGGCTGCCGCCCCGCTACATCCGCGGCCCTGCGAAGACGCCTTCTTGGCGGGGCCGGGGGCTCCGCTTGCGGCAAGCCTTCTGAGGGCTCGGGCTCTTCCTCGCCGGCCTCGCTCGGCTCGGCTTCAGAACCGGCAGGCTCCTCCTCACCAATGAACTCCGCGCGCTCGGCAAGGTTTGCCGCCTCTGCAGCCTCCGCCTCCTCCACCGTGAACCCAAACATGCCCGCGGCAGCTGCGGCCGCAACCTCTTCCGCCCTAGTGGCGATGCGCTACAGCTCCTCGTCGGTGGTGTCACGGGTGAGGCTTTTCTGCTCGTCAGCGTGGACCGGCACCTCTTCCAAGTTGTCAAAGAACGCTTGCACGACGTCATCTGCAGGCTCTTGCCAAGTTGGAACGGTTCCATGTGAATCGCACAACGGCATCATGGCGCGGATCCGGTCAAGCGAAGAATTGTTGCACAGTGGAACTACGCCCCTCGGCAGCGTGAATGGGTGCTGGGGGTCGCGTTTGAACAACTGAAGGAGCATTGCGTCCAGCTCCAAGACGGTGAAGTTGTAGTTGAGGCCCGGCCGCAGCCTCATGATGTCCGCCGAATTCTTGAATTCCCAGGCGGGCCTCCCCCTCTCCTGCAGGGGGGCAATGCGGCGGCGGAGGAAATCTGCCCCGACAGCACCTACAGTGAGCCCGGCAAGCCTGAGGCGAAGAATCCTAGTGATGGCGATCTTCAGCCTCTCATCTTCCGGGGCCACGTTGCTCCAGTCATTGCTGCGCACTATTGGAGCTTGGCGCACGGCGGGGAAGGGCTGCGGATTCTCCTCAACGATCCAGCACCACTCCGCTCTCCACTCATCCCACTTGCTGCGGAGCTCACCCTCCAAGTACGCCTCCTTCTTGCCGACCCTCGAGATCCAGGCAATCCCTCCGGCAAGCGGCTCTCCTCTCTCTACCCGAGGTATGAAGAAGTGGCGGAAAAGGGCAACACTAGGGTGGACTCCGACAAAGTTTTCGCACAAATGTGTGAAAACTGCCATGGTCAGGACAGCGTTGGGGGTAAAGTCAAGGAGGCGGAAGCCATATGTGTTCATGATATCACAGAAGAACTCCGAGAAGGGCGGGCAGAGCCCGCAATAGAAGAATAGCGCGAAGAACGGGTACCCGTTTGGAGCCAGCTCCGAAGCAGCTGCCGGGAGTACCCTCGTACGTGGATGCGCCCGCGTCTCCGTCGCCCAGAAGAGGTAGAAGTACTCCCTCAGCTCCTGCACGCCGAGCTGAGGGGAGAAGACCGCCCGCTCCTTCCGCAGCACCGCAAGCCGCTGCGCCTCGGCCGACTTCACGCCCTTTCCCTTGTCGGCTTTCGGGGCCATGGCGGAGGTGGTGAGGGAGGTCGACAGCGTGGTGATGCTGGTGGCAATGGGGGGGCGGAGCGCTGCTCTCTCGGCTTCGAGAAGAAGGGGGGGAGCGGCGGAGGTTCGTGAAGATGGGGTAGCAGCAACCAGCAAGGGGGAACGAACTGCCCCTGTTTCCTCTGCTTATAAAGAGGGACGGGGCAGACGTTTCGCCCTTCCGAATAAACAACCACCCACGATCTCTCCCACGATGCCGCATTCAACGCGTGCCGTTATGGGAGAGCGTGGTGGATACGGAGCGAGATTCGGTGTGGCCCAGTCCGCGTGTGCCCGTGCCCTGTTTTGGGCCTGGCCCAACAGCGCTCGGCACCGTGTCTGGCCCAGGCCCGGGGGCTCCTATCGGTGTACTAGAATAGGGGTACCCTAGTACCCCGAACTTGTGCACGGGCAGTTGCAGCACCCAGCGGCAAGGCTTGCCAGGCGAACGCCAAGATCCTCCAAGGTTCCCTTGGAGCCATTCAAGAACAAAGTATTTAAGCTCAGGAGACAAGGCCCCGGCAAGAGGAGCTTGCCGGGAAGGCCAACCGAGGCACTCCAAAGAACTTGCCGCGACGCGCCACGCGCTCCGGCAAGGCAACAAGGCCCCGGCAAGAGGAGCTTGTCGGGAAGGCCAACCAAGGCACTCCAAAGAACTTGCCGCGACGCGCCACGCGCTCCGGCAAGGCAACAAGGCCCTGGCAAGAGGAGCTTGCCGGGAAGACCAAACAAGGTACCTCGAGGCCCGGTGAGCGACAAGCTTCCGGACCCGACAAGATAACAACAGCGGCAAGGCGCTTGCCGCGGCAGGCAGCCACTCTGTGCCCACGCTCCAGCGCATCCACCAACGTGTCACTCTGGGGGCCTCTCCAGGCGCGCGTGGTGGGAGGCTGTGCAGCCAGCAGTGAGCAGTGGCATGCGAAGCTGACAAGATCGCCGTCGTGGCGAACGGTGGTGCCCCTAACGGTCCTTTTCCGCACTGTTTGGGCGACTTAGATGGGCCTTTAATGCCCTTGTCCCCTGCCGTCAGGATTAGGTAGGGTGCACTGTACAAGTAACTGTACCAACCACCTCACTTTTTACATTTGTACCCTTCTCTGCGTTGCCACCTGTCGGTGACCCCTTTGGCGTATAAAAGGAGGCCCATGCGCAACGTAGAGGGGGTTCGCGAGGCAGAAAACACTCACGCTCGGTCTCGTTAGTAGCTTGTGTGTATTGTAGCACTCAGCGCTCCCGAGCAAGAACAGAATAGAACCAGACAAGCAGCAGTAGGAGTGTTATCTCTCGGGAGAGCTCCGAAGCTGGGTAAACTGCTCGTGTGCTTCGCCTCGATCTGCTCTTCGTGCGATCTCCGCCCCCCGCCGAACCGAAAGGGGCCCGGTCCGCCAGCCCCATAGGTGTTCGAGGATCAGTTTTCCCCGACAATGGTGCTTTAATTATAAAACATGTGATAGCAGAGAGATGGAATAGGTACTGGAGAATAGAAAGGCATGACATATTGACATGCATTCCCTCCATCCGGAAAAAAATGGATGGGTCTAGGCATATTTCAGTTCTAGATACATCCTTTTTTATCCATTTCGGCAACATGTAATCCGGACGGAGGGAGTATGGTGTAAGAGCTAGGGATACGACAGGACAACACAGCAAAAAAAACACTAGTTGAATGTAAAACTGTATGCTAGCGGAATACGTATAGAAATAACTAAGGCAACATACACGTGTATGATTGGGAAAATAAGATGGCATTGTAACATAGCACTAGAACAACACTTCAATGTAAAAAACATGGTATGGTAGATAGATGAAGTACATACTGATGAATAACAATGCATAAGATATTCAGAAGCATGATGTCCAAATTAAGCAGATGGCATTGCGATAGAGTACAATGACAGACTTGAATTTGAAAACATGTTATCGTGAATGGAATAGGTACTGAAAAACAGGAATGCATGACATATTTACATGCATGATCAGCATGCTAAGCACATGGCATTGCAACAAAGTAGATACACTCCAGGACATTATATGCATGTTGTACCCATATCACAGGCCAAGATAGAGCAAGGACCTTGTGGGGTGAAGAGGATTCATCATCTTTCTACAAGTCTTCTGAAGAACTTCCTTTACATGTTCCTTCATATTGGGTATCATTGGCATCAAGTTTATTGGCCTTTACATTGCTCCGTGAGGTTCTTGTGGATATATCAGTGTGTGCAATTATATCTGACATGCATGGAAGACAACTAGTAGTTAGATTTATGCTCTGTTGGAAAAGGCAGTGCCTAGGAGGCGCTTAGGCACGCCTAGGCGCTAGGAAATGGCCAAACGCCTCGCCTAGGGCATAAATGGAGGTCTAGGCAGGGAAAGCAAGGAATTGCCTACCCAAGCAAGTATTCATGCCACATACTGCACAGATATGCCAAGCAGGTTATATTCCAGTGGGAGTAGCCAGTAATTACCTTATTCATATGCCCTAAATTAATATCAACACCCATATAAAAGTCACAAACACACTTCGACTAAAAACTATATTACCGCCTAGGCCACGCCTAGGGCGCTTAGGCACTGCCTAGGCACTAGGCAAAGGCCAACCACCCCGCTTACGCCTACCGCTTTTCCCAACCTTGGACTTATGTAATGAGTGTCTGTAGGAGACGACATAAATAGTAGGACTGGGGTTAACTAGCAGCAACAGGTCTCATAAACTAAAGGGAGAACACAGATGAAAGCTACAGAATATGTATCGTTTGTACTCGAGATTAACTAGATGGCACACAAAAGTATTAAAGAACAGCATAGGTAATACTAGAAGTGGTATAATACTATAATCACCAGCCTGTGGGATAGCATTGGCTGATGGATGATAACTATGGAACAACGTTACCTAAAGAACAAGTATCTTAGCTGAACTATGGAACAACGTTAACTCCTGAACAAGACCCGTAAGAGATCAGCATGAATATATAGTGAAATGTGATGATCTATTTTCCATGCTTAGATGAATAACAAAGCCATAAATGTTGCACACAAGTAAGATGAGGGTACAACCTATCTGGCTTCCATCCATAGGAGTGAGCATCATGTGCTAACTTGTCGATGGCCCTGTAGTTGTTGTGGCTGTCCATGTCGGGCACGTGCATTCGATGTAGGGAACTGTTGAGTGGGGACTATAGCTCCCTTCTGGTGTATGCTTCCCTTGTTGGAGCAGCTGTGGTGAGTCGGAAGACGGTGTGTCTGAAGATGCAGATAACGCATAATGTTAAGAACGACATATCTCTTTGATCTGAAGAAATACACTAAGAGATCGACAGAAAGGTACGAGAGTGGTCACACGTCTGTTGACTGAAGACTAAATTGGGGTCACACGATTTTATTTTATTTTGGTACTTTCCAATCTACGCCGGATGGATGGCCGTCTTGTGCCTCCCGTCTGACACTGTTCGAAATCTTCCCCGAAGAGCCAGCGACCAACGGCAGAGCAGCCTGCCTCCGTCGTCCGTGGCCCCGGCCAAAATCCCGCTCCCCGCCCCACCGCACTGCCGTGGTTGCGCCGCCCCCGGGCCAATCCACAAAGACTCCCCATCATCCAGATCCGGCGGCGATAGTACCTTCAACCCACGCAACTCTAAAAGATAGCCATCTAAGCGCTGCTTCCGCGGCGAACTTGCGGCCCCGCACCCTTATGTTAGACACCAGCCAACCGGCAGCCTAGGAGCTCCGCCGCCTCGAGGGGTGCTGCTTCCCATTGGGAATCTATTGGCCTAGAATAAAAATTCAGACAACTGACGCCTAAGTAAAGTGATTTGAGATGAGGGTGCGACCTATCTGGCGGCATGGTGAAGTAGGCAGGTCCAGCTGCCAAGTCGATGAGGCCGGCGCGGTTGCGGTAACGACCGGCGGCAGGGAAAGAGCGATGTCGCGACGGTCGACGGCTACGCGGAAGCAGCGCCAGGACTCTGGACGGATCCGAAGTTGGAGCCGCTCCGGCGCCATGAACAACGGCGGGGGTGAATCAGCTCCGGTACGGTTCACGCGGCCGTCGTTGAGGCAGCACCAGCAACACAGAGTAAGAGGCACACGGCCCAGTGCACGATGACAAATGGACATCGTCTCCGGCATTAGGGAGGAGGGCGGCTGTGAAATTGGTGCGGTGGGGGCGCCATGGAGGTGGGGCTGAGGTTTCGCGGCTCGGGAGAAGGGAGCTTCCCGGGGAGAAGGTGATTTGGTGCCCATGAGGTATGAATGGGGGCGGACGCATTTGTCTGAAATGTGAGGGGGAGCTACAGTTCTACCCTTGCCTATAGGCTTCTCGACTTGGGTCTGTGTACCGAGGGTCGGGGATAGTAGAGTAACTTTGCTTCTCCCCAAATAGTGGGCGGAAGCGATTTCGGGCGAGGAGGGCGTGTTTTGAACTATAGTGGGCGCGAGCGATTTCGGGCGAGGAGCGCGTGTTTTGAAATAGTGGGCGCGAGCTATTTCAGGCGAGGAGAGCGTGTTTTGCTGACCATGGTTTATGAATTATTCGGCACATGTCATTTCGGCCAAGGAGAAGGCGCGCTTGGATGAAGTTATGAACCTACCCTCGATGTACAACGGGCCACTTGATGTGTGTCCCACATAGGACGGTAATTTCGCGTCTCCCATTTATTTGCTCGGGCTAATTCCACCGAGCAGAGAGGATGTTTAACGGTTCGTTCAAATTTTGGGAGAACGAGCATCCACGTCTACCTTACCAAGTCGATTCGGATCAAATTTTGAAATATTAGCTTGCCACTTCTTTTTTAGATGGAGAGATGATGCCCGGGAGTAATGTGTTTTTACATGCTCGTTGCTAGCGATTTACTATATGACAAATAGTTGACCCACTCAAAAACGCGAATCAAACCCAAAATGAAATATCTCGATTCAATGAAATAGCTCATTCAGTAGGTCAAGATAGTGAACTTAATCCCAAATTAAACACCTAAATCGAGTAGCATGTTGTACAGTATTATAGTACTCCATGAACATGTTGAAAGTCAAATTAATGAACTTGTTTGATATACGCATATATCCGTTCGTGTGTGGATTGCAGACAACATGTTCTCCAATTTAAATATTTGAATGCAAGTTTATATCGAAACATGGTTTATATCAGTCTTTGATGCATAAAATGCGACCTCCCCCTCTCCCGGACTCCTGTTCTCTCTCTCTCTCTCTCTCTCTCTCTCTCTCGCCGACAATCTTCAATTCTCTCGCACGCATCCG